>NC_057803.1:121578243-121723468 GCF_018294505.1 Triticum aestivum
GAGAGAGAGAGAAAGACGATGGAGGGGAGAGGCTGACAGGCAGGGCCCGCCTGTCATCCCTAACCCCGAGTCCAGACGGCCGGCGAGCTCACCGGCGACGATGCAGGGCACGGCAAGGTCGGGCGAGGGCACGACTGGGCTCAGCGTCATGTCGCCGTTCGGGTGGAGGTGGAGTTGGTCGCCGGGGTGGCCTGGTTCACCGGCGACGAGGTCACGCGGCGGAGGAGCTTCAGGTAGCGGCAGTTTCGGCCGTTTCCGGCAGCTACAGAGAGGGGAAACAGGGGAAATAGATCAGTGGAGTGCGGGGGTTCTAGATCGGGGCTTAGAAGCAACGGGGACGGCCTGTACCTCGCGAACTCCGGCGAGCCGAAGTGGCAGAGCTCGAGCTCGATCTCAAGCTCGGGCGGCTCTGGAGTGGAACTGGGGGTGCAGGGGGATGATTTGATGGTGCAGAGGGCGAGTGGTGAAGAGAGGAGAGCTCGGGGAGGCCCTTAAATAGGCGAACGGCGGGGTGCCATGGACCCGTGCACCGGCGAGCTCCTTCTCGTTGCCACAGGGCTCGGGAGGAGCTGGCACTGTGTCTGGGTTGTTTCTGGGCGTGGACTACGCCGAGGGGAGCTAAGGGAGAGAGTGGGGTAAGGCCAGAGATGCCGCGCGTGTGAGGCCGCTCATTGGAGCTCTCGGGCGGCCAGCGCGCGTGCGAGCAGGGGCGGCAGGAGGGAGAAGGAGGAGGGGGGCCAAGCCGTAGCGTATTGCGGACGCCGAGGAGCATCGTCGGGCGCACTAGGGAGGCCCGAGGTGGCCGGAGGTGCTTGGCAGGGGGCGGCTACAGTGCGGGAGCGCACTATAGCGCGCTCCAGAGCGCCCAAATGGCCGGCATGGCCATTTTCTATGCAATGTGGGCGCGACCAAAGGTGTCTGGTAGCTCTAGGGGAAGTAAAGAAGTGGGCTATGGCCTTGGATGCTTTGGGTGGCCAGTGGGTGAAGAGAGAGGAAGGAGAAGAGTGCAAATGGCGCTGTCCAGAATAGAAAATTGGTGGCTTCATCCCCTTGATCAATGGGCATTGACTTGTGCTAAATGCCAAAGGTAGAGGGAGGTTAGAAGGAGGTGTGGTAAAGGGGAGAACTCATTTGGATTAGTGGAAGAGGCCCAAACAGGGTTTTAAGTTAAAATGCAGAAGGTGTTTGATATGGTTTTGGGGTACTTGCACTGATTTCCTTCTTGTGAAACGTGGCAGGGGTGTTTTTCATGACAAAATGACAAGGTAGAAGGAAGATGAGCTCATTTGGAAGAGTTTGCTAATGAAACCTTGGCAAACCCTAAAAATTAGCAGAAATGAACTTGTGTAGATCTAGTTGAGCAAATCACTTCCCCTTGATGCACAACTTGGTGTAGTGGCCTCATTTGGTCATGTGAACATGCTCACAAAAGTTGGGGTCAAGGAGAGAAAGTTGGTAGTACAAAGTTGTTCAAATTTGATTCTGGTCAGAGAGGGTTTTGGGGCATTTTGGTGAGCCCAATTGACCTTGATTGATATGAGGCTTTGCAAGGTGATCACAATATGCATTTGTGACTTGCTGACTTTTCCTTGGATTTTTATGAAAATATTTCCTGTAGAAATATTTCAAATCCTTGAAATGGGAAGAAATGGTTTTGGGAGCTTTTGTCCAATATTTTGAACATGACCATGTGTTGAAACTCTTATATATGGAAAATATATGTCCACTAAGTTTCCCTGATTTTTGTCAAATATTTTAGAAACAATAAAATAATTTTTCCCTATTAAAGACCATTTCTGGCCTTAAGAAAAAGCTTTTCAATAAAATAGGAAAATAACTTCTAAAATTATATTTTGGTGGTTTATGGGAATCATATATCTAATAGGTTTCAAATGTACTCTTTGAAATATTTTTCTTACCCCAAATCAAGTACTTGCCGTGCAAACCTCAATTCAGGGGTTTTTGGAAAACTAATTTTTGAAAATACTATTTGGCCAAATTATTTTTGTAAGAAAATACTATATTGCACTATACACATGGCATGATCATTGTGCAGAAGTTTGGGGCAAGGAGATGAAGTACAGAAGGTGGAGTAGTTGACTTTAAAGAGCACTTGAAAATCACACAGAGAAAACCAACTCCAAAAAAATAAAATAAGAGCCAAATAATGCAGAAGTTTTTGTTGGTCCACATTTTCATGCTTTGTATTAATGCAAATGACATGTTACAAAATGTAGGGTGTGACACGGAATGGGCCGCTGCTCCAGAGTTCGGATGGGTGTGGTGATTAAGGAGATTCAGTATGTTGAGAGTGGACTGAATAAAGCCTGTATCAGCCTTATAAGAGACTTTCAGGTATGTTTTATGAGGTCTCGAAGAGTGTCATAGTATGGATAGTAGCCCCTGATACACTATTCGGTGCAAGAAAGGACCGGACAGAGGATCAATTTTATGTTCGCGGGAAGACTCACTTGATGACATCTATCTCTCTTCTTTCATAAGCAGGCGTCTGCAGCAGCTACTGCCTCTCATACTGCAGAGGTCTCCGGACTAAATCAAAGTCTGGAGTGGGCCAAGGAAGAACTTGGCCGGTTGAAAAGGCAATTGGATGATAAACAAGGTATGCGCAAGCCTTGTTCACGTTCAGTGCAAACAAATTTCTAGTATGATAAAATATGTTTCATTATTTCGCCAGGGGCAATGACCGAAGACGATGCTCTAAGGAAGGTTGTTGCCGAGGCCGAGGAAAAGACAGCCGCAGAGCAAGATCTTCGTGGAAGCACGAGGCCATGGTTATTGAAGCTGAGCAGGAGCTTCAAGAGTCCGTGAAGAAATGCGAGACCTTGGAGTAGAGTTTAACGGAGAAAGAATCCGAACTCGCCAGGGCTCATCAGGCCGCGCGCGATGCCCAGGGGGAAACCCAAAGCGCCCTGCAGGAGATCCAAGAGGCGAGGACGATCGCGGCGGGTAAGGCTTTTTTCCATGTAAAGCACGTATTTGAGGAGAAAATCATGTTTCTAATTTTGAATTCGGATTCCTCCAGGGGTATTTGCAGAATTGCCCCGCAGCATATCTGATGCCGCCCAATTCTACCGAGCCAAAGAAGGGAACACTGCGGATAAGCTCTTCTGGTCGCAGTATCTGGCACCAAATTATCCGGTGCCTTTTGCCGACCAACTGAAACAGCTGATCGAACTGCATAGGCGGCCGAACTAGCCATGAAGGATTTGATTATCCGGCTATGGCCTGCCGAGCCGATTTCAAGCAGCTACTTCGGGCTCGTGAAGCGGCTTGTGAGTGCCTGCCCTTGACTTGACGTCATCAAGTGGTTGGTCTCTATAGAGGGTGCGCGAATGGCCTTCGCCCGCGGGAAGGTGCACTGGGGGAAGATGGATGCTGAAAAGCTGATGACCGAGGGACCGCCAGAGGGGAAGGAGCACCGCAAGCCCGAATTATATTATGAAAGTGTCCTGAAAGGATCCTGCCTTGCGGCGGAGCAATGCATCAAGGACATTATATTTCCATGAATACAATCATGTTATCCTTTGTAATGTTGAACAAGGTCATTTCTATTATTTATTGCCTGTTATATAAAAGTTTATCCTCCTGCGCGGCCGTTTTATATATTAATCCCGAGAGTATTGTCGGCTTTTGCCCCCACGTAGGAAGTATGGGGGTGTTCGGGATAAACCTGATCACTCTTTATCCCAGTTTTTGGTTCTTCGAAGGAGGTGTTCAGCACAACGAACTAGGCAATCGGACTATAGGGCTTTATCACTCTCACTTAGCCATAGGAGCTTTAGAAAAGGAAGGTAGGCGCAGCCCCTGGTGTTCGGAAGACCGCACGAGGGGCTATATGAGCACCTGATCGGAAGAAAAGCCGATCCATCGCACGCTGCATTGCTTATGAATTATGCGGGAGGAATCCTTAAAGATTTTACAACCTCTCAAACAGCTGACCAGCTCTCGCCGTATCATGACAGTCAGTTTTCTGCTTTCTCTGCTGAGGTGCTCGTCCAGAAGAACTGGGACACAATCGCAGTAGTTCTCCCTATGCCGCCTTAGCCATACAGCGGAACGTAAGGATGCAAAACATGGGAGCCGGGCAAACCCAACATTTGACCCAAGACATGATTCGGAGCTGGTGCATATCATGCTATAAGTTTGGGGTGCCGAACTTCCATGAAGGTGTTTGGACTTGATTGCCGTATTATCGGTAAAACAAAGCCCCTGCATATTTAAGGCATATCGCGGTGTACGGATGTCACTTGACAAAAGAATTTCAACAAGAAATAACAGTAGATAAACGTTATATAAATCCACCTACTGTATTTTAATAGTATGTCGATGTGTGTGAGTACAGGTAAGGTGATAAAAAAGAAATATGACTGTGGAACCTGCTGAGACCAGGGGGAAGAAGCTGTGTGCGGATCCGGAGTATAGTCAGATGGTCATCGCGGGGAATATCTAAGGATTTCCTTGTGCGTTCGAGCTGCTTCCATATCGCCAGTCCTGGTCTGCGCAAAGTTGAACCTGCAAACAAAATGTAAGAAATGCTTGTGTGCCGCAAAGCTGTTGAGCCGCGGTATGTGGCCTGTCCTGGCCTTCGCCGGAGTGTTTAATTGAGCTCTGGACGAGCTAGGCTATCCTGCCGCGAAGTACTTCGAAGTCCTTTGGCGGTGTCCGGGAGTCGGGCCGTCGACTCGAGGTTCGATTGGAAGGTGCCACTTGTATCTTCTACTGTTAAAGTAGCGGTATACTCCTTGGTGACGAGGGAAAGTTCGGCCTTGCCATTAACCGTGATGACGCCGCGTGTACTGGGCATCTTGAGCTTACGGTAGGCATAATGTGGTACCGCGTTGAATCGAGCGAACGCGGTTCATCCGAGCAGTGTCTGCTAATCACTGCGAAAGGGGACGACGTCGAAGATTGACTCTTCGGCACGGTCATTGTCTGGTGATCCGAAGACTACCTCAAGGGCGATGGATCCTGTAAAGCTGGCCTCCGCACCTGGTATAGTACCTCTGAAGGTGGTTTTAGTGGGCTTGATCACCAAATGATCGATGCCCATCTTGCGCACTGTGTCCTAGTAAAGCAGGTTTAGATTGCTACCTCCGTCAATTATTGGGTCGAGGACTAGTGCGGCTGGATTGCCCTGATTGGTGTCAAACGGATGATCCGTGCGGTTGAAGGTGATCGGCCCTAGTTTATATTGTGGGACGACTGGTTTTGTTAAGTCGACGTCCCTAAGGGTGTGCGTCCAGTCCGGGTTGGAAGTGTAGGTGCCGTTTACCACGTTCACCATTTGGATTTGCGGGGGAAATTTCTTTTGCCCTCCTATACTCAGTGATCTGGGCTCCTCGTCGCCATCGTCGCTTTGAGACCCCTTATCTTTGTTTTTGGCACCTGACCTGCCGGCTTGTTTGAAGACCCAGCATTCTTTGTTGGTATGATTGGCTACTGTTCCTGGGGTGCCATGAATTTGGCATGGGCGGTCGAGTATGCGGTCCAGACTGGACGAACCCGAATTGTCATTTTGAGTGGCCCATTCCGCTGACTGGACTTAGAGCCCCTAAATCCGGCATTGACTGCCGTATCTTTGGTGTTTTCACCATTTTTGTGGCGCCTGTGTTTGTTGCGTCGGGGTTTGCCGTTGCCATCCCTGGCTTCTGATGTTCCAGGGTTGCTTGCTGTGTTGTTGCTACGGGCCAACCACACAAAAGCGGGTCATGAGTGTCATGAGGGCTGCCATGGATTTTGGCTTCTCTTCACCGAGATGTCGGGCGAGCCACTCGTCACGGATGTTATCTTTAAAGGCCACTAGGGCTTTGGCATCCGGACAATCGACAATTTGGTTCTTTTTAGTTAGGAACCGAGTCCAGAATTTCCTAGCTCACTCTCCGGGCTGTTGTGTTATGTGACTTAAATCGTCAGCATCCGGTGGTCGCACATAAGTGCCCTGGAAGTTGTCCAGGAATGCGTCTGCCAGGTTCTCCCAACCTTCGATGGAGTTTGCCGGCAAGCTATTCAGCCAATGCCGAGCCGGCCCCTTGAGTTTTAGCAGGAGATACTTGACGGTGTGTAGCTCATCCCCGCGGGCTATGTGAGTGTGGAGGAAGAAATCATCTATCCATACCATGGGGTCTGTAGTGCCGTCATATGATTCTATGTTCACGGGTTTAAACCCTTCTGGGAATTCATGATCCATTACTTCATCAGTGAAGCATAGGGGGTGTGCGGCCCAGTTGGATTTGCTTTTAGTATATCCGGCGTGACGGTTGTCGTCATGCGTTGGGGCGCGCCCCTGTGATCCGTAGACCGATCTTTTATGTCCTGATTTGTTTTCCAATACTTCTCGCAGGTCCTGCGTGTTACCCCGGGCCTTGGTGTTTTTGTTTAACTGGCGACGGGGTGCGGGCTGGACTTCGGCCTGATATGCCGCTTTGTCTCGGCCACGAGGTGGTCGGTCAGCCGCATCATACGCTGGGAGTGTGGGCTTTAATGCTACCTCCTCAAGTTGGGGTAGCAACCTGCATTTTGGGTAACTTTTGGTTGGGCGTTCGAGTTCTTATTCCTTGGCTGCCAGGACCTCGGTCCATCTAACCATTAGCAAATCTTGATCAGCCTGAAGCTGTTGTTGCCTTTTATTCATGCTTTTTGCTATGGCTATAAGCCGGCGCTTGAAGCGCTCCTGCTCGACGGGATCCTTAGGCACGATAAATTCTTCGTCACTGAGGCTCGCCTCGTCTTCGGAGAGGGACATGTAAGTGTCATCTTCTGATTCTCCGTCTGTCGCCTATTTCTTAGGGCTAGCTTGCCCATCCTCCTGCTCAAAGCCTGGCTGGAGGGGATTGTCTTTGTCTTCGACACTATCCGTAGTGTTATTGTCTTTTGTGCCGGTATCGCTGCTTTTTCTATGGCGAGGCTTAGAGTAGCGCTAATGACGCCAGTGCTTAGATTGCTTCTCGAGGGGATTATCCATCGTTTCCTTATTGCCATCGCTTTCTTTGGGGGTGTCCACCATGTATATATCATATGATGAGGTGGCAGTCCAGTGCCTTGTGGGCGGTGGTTCCTGTTCTTTTTCCCGCATCGTCGTCCATACCGTCAATGTCTTCGGAGCCGAAGTCGAGCATGTCGGATAAGTCGTCGACAGTGGCTATTAAGTGGGTGGTGGGTGGGGGACGGATTTCTTCGTCGTCCGCTTCCCACTCAAGCCGGACATAGTTCGGCCATGGGCCTCTTGACAAGGAGAGAGACCTTAATGAATTTAGCACATCTCCCAAGGGCGAGTGCTGAAAGATATCCGTGGAGGAAAGCTCCATGATCGGCGCCCAATCAGATTTGATAGGCACGGACACAGGCGGTTCAGAGCCCGTGGCCGGGGACGAATCCAACGATCCAGCAACACAGGTCTTGGTGGAGGTGAAGTCAGTATTCGGCTCTATCGCTGCTGAGTGTGCGGCCTCCGTGATGGCGTCCATCCACCCGTCCTCGGACGGTGCGATCTACTCCGGATCGAGGGCCGGAGTTGCCACAGGGGTGATCTCTCGAACACTGTCCGGCGGCAGAGCTAAGTCATGCTCGTCGTGACTCTGCGGGGCACCTGACACGGGCTCGAATCCGTCGAAGATCAAGTCTCCGCGGATGTTGGCAGTATAGTTTAAGTTTCAAAACCTAACCCGACGGCCAGGGGCACAGCTCTCGATCTTCTCCAGATGGCCAAGCGAGTTGGCCCGCAGTGCGAAGCCGCCGAATACGAAGATCTGTCCGGGGAGAGAAACCTCACCCTGGATCGCATCGTTGCCGATGATCGAAGGAGCCATCAAGCCTTATGGTAACGACACAGTGGAACTCTCAATGAAAGCACCAATGTCGGTGTCAAAATCGGGGATCTCAGGTAGGGGGTCCCGAACTATGCGTCTAAGGCGGATGGTAATAGGAGGCGAGGGACAAGATGTTTACCCAGGTTCGGGCCCTCTCGATGGAGAAAATACCCTACTTCCTGCTTGATTGATCTTGATGATACGAGTATTACAGGAGTTGATCTACCACGAGATCGTAGAGGCTAAACCCTAGAAGCTAGCATATGATTATGATTGTTCTCGTCCTATGGACTAAACCCTCCAGTTTATATAGACATCGGAGGGGGCTAGGGTTACACAGAGTCGGTTACAATGAGGGAGATCTACATATCCGAATTGCCAAGCTTGCCTTCCACGCAAAGGAGAGTCCCACCCGGACACTAGACGAAGTCTTCAATCTTGTATCTTCATAGCCCAATAGTCCGACCGAAGGATATAGTCCGGCTGTCCGGGGACCCCCTAATCCAGGACTCCCTCAGTCACCACCAGAGCCTTTGGTAGGTGAAGACTACTTTTGTCAGGATAACTTGTACTAGTTGTCTCCCTTCGAATTTGGCGGTTGTGGGATCCCTTCCCGCTCAATATTTGGGAAGAGGACCGGGGCCTCTATAAATAGGACTAGACACCACCATAGGAGGGGGCGGATCTAGGAGGAGAGAATCCCCAACCACACAAGCTCACCTAGCACAAGAACACCTCTCCTTAGGAGGATGTTCTTCCCTTGTAACTGTTCATCCTCAGCCCAAGAGCCAATTCACCACACCACACTAGAGTAGGGTATTACACCACAACAGTAGCCCAAACCAGTATAAATCTTGTGTCTCTCGTTCTTTTGGTTCGCCGAGCTAGGCCGTGAGATCATATGGAGTGTGCGAGCTAGAGAGGGGGAGAGATCTTTGTGCGCACCAGTCGGCATTCTGGGAATGGGGGTCCCCAGACTTGCCTGCCTGCGGCCTGCGGCGTGGCTCAAGTGGGGGCCCAGTGCGGCCCATCTTCATCAACTCAAGCTCAAGACCCTCGCGAGGGGCCAAGCCTCGCGGGGCAGACAACCGGAAGCTTCCTCAGAGGCAGCCTCATCAGGCAGGCTCGCGAGGAGGCAGAGAGATCAAGGCAGGGGTACCTCGCGAGGAGCCCGTGACGCAAGCCATGACGATCGAGACCAGGCGGGCACCGGGTTGCGCAGTGTCCTTGTTTCCCCTTTGGTGCAAAGGGGGCAAGCACATGCCAAGGCATCGGGCAAAGGTTACCATTCCGGTGCAACGAGACCAAGACCAACAGAGCGGCAGGATGGAGGTCACCGTGGAGCCCAAGACGGCGTCACCACCAGTGCTTTTGGCAGCCGAAGACCACCTTTGGTCAGGATAACTTGTACTAGATGTTCCCCTTCAAAATAGCCAATTTTTGGCGCCCTTCCCGCTCATTATTTGGGGAGAGGCCCGGGGCCTCTATAAATAGAGCTAGCCACCAGAGGGAGGAAGAACATCTAGAGATCGGAGAGAGAGAGAGAGAGAGAGAGGAAAAACACCTAGAGATCGGACAGAAGGCAGAGGGGGGGAAGACATCGATAGATCTGATAGAGCACTAGTAGAGAGATAGAGAGAGGCGACTGAACTCACCCAAGCAGTTCATCGCACCAGCACAAGGGCACCTCTCACGAGGCTATTCTTCCCTTGTACTGTTCATCACCAGCCCCTGAGGCAATCCACCACTATCAGGACCCCAATTCCAAGTCATATCGATCTAGCTGGTAACACCTCATATCACTTTGCGGCCTCACGCACGGTATTCCCACGGGTGTCGCCTTACCATGGCCCGGGACCGTTTGCGCCTTTTGGCTCACGTATATTATAGTGTCCCTAGCATCCATATGACAGAGAACCCGGGCCGACATGACTAGTCGTGAAACCAAAGTGGCACTAACTTACGGGGACATGCATACATGAATCAATATCGAGCATGTCGGTCAGCAGCGTGTGAATCCGGGCTGTAGCACTGGGCTAACAGGACTCCGGGAACCCGGGCTGTAGCAGGCTAGGCAGGACTCCGGATGTCACCGCGTGACATTTCCCCGAAGGGACAGACACAGAAACGAAGTGAATCACATGCCGGCCAGTCAAGTGTCCTAAGCAGTAGTGCTGGGCTAGCATGACTCCGGTGAACCGGGCTGTAGCGGACTACTATGGCTCATAGAAGCACTAGACTACATTTCCCCATAAGAGAGGCTGCCAAGGATAAACAACTAGATTGTCGGATCCCACACATACCAAGCATTTCAATCATACACACAATATGCTCATTATGTGTAAATACAACATGGCATCACAACATAACTCTACGACTCATGTATTTATTCATCATGCTCCAAGGAGCGAGATATTACAAACATGGGTCTCATGACCCAACAATCATAGCATACAAATCAAAGCACATGCGGAAGCTGAACATGTCTGAGTACAGACATCTACAAATGAAAAAGGCTGAGAAGCCTGACTATCTACCAGATCCTGCCGATGGCACAAGATCATAGCTGAGGTATCAAGCTAAACGTCGAAGTCCACGTGGTACTACTAGCGAGACTGAAGTCTCTCTGCAAAACATAAATTAAGCAAACGTGAGTACAAATGTACCCAGAAAGACTTACATCAGAACTAACTACATATGCATTAGTATCAACAAAGGGGGTGGTGGAGTTTAACAGCAGCAAGCCAGCTTTGACTCAGTGGCTATCCTGAACTACGACTGTAAGTAACTCTTTGAGGTGGCGCACACGAGTCCACATATTCACCATTCAATACACCACTATGGATTCGCTCCCGTCTCCCTACGAGAAGGCCATCCATAGCACTCACACTTATCTTGCAAGTTTTCGAGTATCCACTTTAAGTTGTCTATGAACTGTATAGGCAACCAAGTAGTCCTTTACCGCGGACACGGCTATTCGAATAGATGATGTTAACCCTGCAGGGGTGTACTTCTTCATACAAGCTCTCACCACTTAACGTCGTTTACACGACATGTACTCAGCAACCTTCAAGCAGAAGCCCAACGAGGGTGTCGACCACGGCCTACCTAACACTCAAGTCTCTAGTCCAGGTTTATCGCCTATCCAGGTTCCATCCGTAGGGAGTCCGGCCGAGGTTTCCACATACGGCCCCGAACGATGTGTACAGGGTTCCAAGACACCAAACGGGCGCCCGACATGCCCGGCCATGATGTATCTACCGCAACATAGCCCAGCCCTGGGGTCAGCACTACGCACAGCCGCCAACACATATCCTACAAACACCAGAAACTAGTTGCAACTCCTGGACAGAGGACTAGGGTGATTAAGAAGCCGAGAGGGTCCATTGGTTTCGGGCCCAATGTATGGTAGTAACTGATTCTTAAATCACACATACAGATCTTAGTTCTTCTGGACGGCCTCAATGAAACAACCCACCATGTACTCCTACATGGCCTCTCATCGATACCTTTACCAAATCGTGTTCAACACACTTAGCTCACATACATCAGGACATGTTCACAACTTTCCAATTCAACCCCGATGAATCAGACCTGACACAACTCTAAGCAATAGCAGGCATGACAAACAAGCATGAATGAGTAGGCACATCAAGGCTCAAACAAGTCCTACTCATGCTAGTGGGTTTCATCTATTTACTGAGGCAATGACAGGTCATGTTAAGGGGTTCAACTACCGCAGTAAGTAACAGATGAATCGTTGCTGTCCTAATGCAGTAAAAGAGAGCAGGAGCGAGAGAGTGGGATTGTATCGGAATGAACAAGGGTTTTTTGCTTGCCTAGCACTTCTGAAGATAAAATAGTTCTTCATCGGTGTCATCGATCACGTCGCCGGAAACATTGTCGTCTGAGAGGGGACGGTTACTGGCAAATAGAGAAGGACACAATCAGTTCAATGCAACAATATGATGCATGAATGTGACATGGCAATATGCTGTGTGTTCGGCTAATGCAACTACAACCAGAAGGTTTTGAGCTTATTTGAACCCAAGATTCAAATACAAACTCAAGTTATGGGTTCATATAAATGCATTAACATGTTTGACCTAAACAGCAAGGTTAAGTTGCTCTGACATGCATGAAACCAATACAGATGGATAGATTGGATTTTTCTAATCATTTTTCATATATAAATTATTTCCATTGGAGTTATAGATTATTTTCTATGATTTTTAGAAGTTTTAGCTATTTTATGGAATTTCCTGAATAAGAATAAATCCAGAAAAAGGTTAACTACGTCAGCATGACGTTGGGGTGACATCGGCAGGTCAAAGGCGCCAGCCCAGGTCAAACCTGACGGCTGGGACCCACATGTCAGTGTAACAACTAACTAATAGAGTAGTTAGTGTTACATTAGTACTAATCTAGGTTAATTAGGGCCTGGGCCCACTGGTCAGTGTCTAAACTAACTGTCAGGGTTAATTAGCACTAATCTAAATCTAACTAAAGATTAACAAAGACAGGCCCGCGTGTCAGTGACCCTGGGGGGTCAAACCCTAGGTCAAACAAGTCAACTTCGCCGGACTTCGGGGACGATGCTGCAGGGCTTCCGGCGGGGCGTGGCTCGGTGAGGGGGTGGAGGACGATGTGGCGGAGCTTCTAGGCGCATCGGCGAGGCGTGGGGTGGTCGGTGTCCATGGCTACGGCGAGCGGCGGCTGCGGCTGCGCTTGGGTGCGCTGCAAGGAGAGAGCAGAGGAGGGGAGAAAAGGAGTGCATAGACCAGAGGGGTTGGGGCGGTTGGGTGGCGCGTCCATCTAGCCTCCAGCGTCGGCGGAAGCAGGAGGTGGCTCGGGCGCGTGCCAGCACGCGGCGACCACGCGCGCGGCGTCCGACTGGCAGCGCCAGGTGGTGGCATGGGCCAAAACAGGTGAGGCCCAGGTGAGTGCTAGGTAAAAACCCTCTCTCTCTCTTTTATTAATTGTTTCTGTTTTCTATTTTCTGCAATTGTTTTGTCTTTATTAAAAATGCCATAGCATTTCCAAAAATCCTGAAAATATTTGTGGGCACTATTGAAATTATTCCCAACAGCCATCAACTAGTTTCAGAATTATTAGAGCATTTAAAATATTTATAGGATTTAAATGCGCCAATTCAAGTACAATATGAGTTAATTCAAAAATCCAGAAATGACCTAGAAACATGTTTATCATTTTTGGCAGAGGTATTTACCTTTATCAGAAATGATGAACATTTCCAAAGGGCATTTTGGGATCATTGTGATCCTATTTGGATTTCATTTGGTGCTAGGGTTTGAACATCCCCATTTCAAGTTTAGGCAAAATTTAAACATGGTGCACACATGAAGCTAGCGTAGTGCAATGCCAGAAGCTAGGGATGTGACAACTCACCCCCACTATACAAGAATCTCGTCATGAGATTCAGGACGTGAGGTGAGAAGACAAAGGGGATGCAAGGCTTAACACAATCTTCATGATCCAACTTCTTCAGATCGATCTTGGCGTCCTTCCTTTCAAGATCTTCATCCAACATAATGACGACGGACAGGAACTCTACCGGAATCGACCTTCTCAATGTTCGGGCAACTCAAGATCAACTCTTGGGGTGAGATATAAAACATCTCTCGAGTTGAGACATGAAACATACATCCACAGGGGGATGGAGTGTAAAAGATGATGAAGGTTCACTAGGTAGACAACAATTTCACGCTTAAGAAGGTGGTGAACGGTTGTCAATGTAGCGAGGAGTTGAGTTGCCATGATACCATAATGAGACATCTTAGAAGAAGGTGACTCGTAGAAATATTCCCTTAAGTGGCAAAAAGAATTACTTTTGATTCAAAGATCATTGAAACTCTTCCTACCAGCCTAGGGAAAATCACAACAATCGTTTGGCGGAATACGAAGGGATGGCATACCCGGACTAGGATGGGGTATGTGGACTACCTTGTTGAAGACAACGCAAGTGATGATTTTTGCTTATCATCGGAGATGGATGGGACCCATGGTAGGTCCACTTTTGAAGATGATCTTGGACAATAACTGCTAAGAAGGCGGATCATAGTGAAAGGGCACAATGGTGGGTGCAAGATGGGGACAAAATGCAAATGTTGGGAATGATTCTAGTAACTGGGGAGATACCCAATAGTAGAGAGAGATTCCACTATCGGAAAGGTTATAGCATAACCGAGGAAACTGAGAGCAGATCCCAATTAATGCCGATGATAAATCCTAGTGATTGCACATGCTCTCAAGAACTTGAGCATTCCCATATTCAATAAGTTTTACCAATATCCATGTCAAGGATCCTGGAAACACAACATACTACCATGATGAATAATGGTGGAGGATGCAAATGCAAAGAAAGATAACACTTTCTCAGATTTCACCTTAGCGAGGCCATGGGATCAAAATCTGGATGATCGACCGAGAGACATTTAGCACTCCGCTTCTAATGTTCTCCTTGATGTGCTAGCATAACCCATTTATTGATATGGTTTGGTATCTAGGACATCAAGTAAAAGGGTGGACTTCGGGAACACAAAAATCCATAAGGAACTACTATTGGAATAAATTCTACGAGATCCTTATGGGGAAGTGGCCAACTTCTTCAAACAAGATACTACAATAATAGGTCTTCTGGTTGGGTATGTTGGCCACGTCATCCACTTCACCGGTTACCGAGAGACCAATATCATAGCTCTTGGGAAAACGTCCCAACCATCATATCTGCCTGAGATTCAGATCTGGCTGGTAACAGGATATTTCAGACAGCATGTCCGGAAAAAGGAAGTTTGCAACACAAACCGACGAGATGATGTTGCGAGATTCTCGGGAAATGAACTACGATAGTAAACTCCAAAACATGAGCTGGTTCTGCTACACACATGTGAACACGCTGTCCAAGACAAGCATGACCATGTAGTAGTCTTATAATAAAACACTATCGAGTTCAGGTTGGGAACCATCGTCGAGGATAACGACGTCCTAACATAAGTCATGACTAGCTCCTATGAAGGTACTCCTTCTCCTTGAACAAATCAATCAGTGGCTTGGTGTGCTAGGGATACGTATGGAATGAAGATGATCAGTCTATCAGACCATAGAATACTTCGCACGTGCATGACTGACTTGGGATGATTCCAGAGGAGGTAAAACAAACTTTCTCGAATTCACGGCGGCAACTTGCATCAAATTCACATTAATTAGAGGAAGTCACTCCTTTCATCCGAACATATGCTTCATGAACGGAACACGAAGATAATGCTTATAAAGTGTCCAACACTGGTGTAATGTTCAACCAAATCATGGAGGAGACAAGGATGTTGTCGATGGGCTCAACAACAATTTATCAAGATTTCCATACAATGGAATTCCATGACTATGTGGACAAGGTGATATAATTGGTTAGACCAAAATATATAATGGTGTATGCTCGAGGGTTCAACCACGAGTAAGACAACATTATGAACATCGTTGGTTCTGATTTGACTTGACAATAGCCCATACACAAGTCAAAGTTTTGACAAGGCAATAGATCCAACAACTGATCGGGAGGACCCATTGATGGAGATAGCATCTTTCTTCAACACACACACACACAAACACACACAAAAAGATATCCCTTAAGATGAACTGAGTCAGACAAGCTTTTGTCTTCCAACTCTCCAAGTTGTTGTCTAGCTCAACCAACTAGCTCAGGGATATCCAACACAGATTCTTGGAGAAGGGGTGATTTATAAGAAAACCAACTTGATCACGAACTCAACATAGCGGTCAGGTGACAACCAGGTAATACTTCCGAGAAGATCTTCGAAAAATTACGAACCACCGATATGTTACTAAGCTCGAGAACAATCTTGCTTTTCAGAGCAAGACGATATGGACAAATAAGCAAGGGATTGAATAATCCTAACTCATTGATCGAAGAGTGCACCGGAAATAAGGACAAGGTAGCACAATCAATCCTAGAATAGTGTTTCGATAACCAACACGCTAAGAATGATATTAGTGTCCATTAACTACCAAGCAACACGGTTGCTAGGAGTATTGATTTCTCACATCATGGTTCACTTGCCGGCATTCCGGTTGCGACAACACGAAACCGAGGAATGAAAAATGATGGCACGAAGTATCACTGCGTCAAGAATTCATGAGAGATGGTGCAATTCTCATGACAATCCTGACATAAAGGGGGTAATACTCCAGGGTAGAACAGAGCAAAAGATGGATGGGCATTTGATCTACAGGACACAATTGCTTTGACCCAATCCTGGATATGGATGAGGTACTGGAGTTTGTTTCTCGTAGTCATTCTAAAATAGAATGGCTTAACGGACCACAAGAATAATAAGCATCGATAACATGGATGCACAATTTCTCCTGACTATCAATTGATAGGCGATGGTTGGAGTACAAATGAAGACGGACAACTCAAGAGGACGTATATCTTTCTGAGTTGTGGATGCATAGATTAATATGTCGAACCAAGTTCAACAAGTTTCTTCCAGATAACCCATGTAGGAAGGTAGGACTGGCAGAATCACAATTATGAATGGAGAACTCCTCAAGAGTACTCTGATTGTGATGTTTTGGTTCAAAGAACTTCTGCCTTAATGGTTCATGGTATTTGGAAGAAAGAAATACCACGGACCTCAAGGACTGTCGCAAGGTTACCAATATCCTAACGGAATGAGCAAACACTATCAACAGGAGGTAAGTAGGGTGAATCTCGGGTTCAAGAACCCAGGAATAGAATACCTACTACTACATGGCATCACAGGATGCTTTCGAGAATAATGGCCAGAATCACACACTGGGGATACAAAACATGGCTAGATTACTAGGTGACTCCGTAAAACACCTAGGGCCATAAAAATAGCTCCAACATATATGTCGAGGCAACAGAGTACCTCAACTCACCGATTAGTGTGATTAATCTGGCCCAAATGGACATCAGGAATAGGAGGAAGGGGTTTGCAATTTCATTAGACTATTTGGAGACCAGGGATGACACGGACAACATAACGGCTGTAAATGCTCAAAAGATTTGAGACATCCTGCAAAATGGTGGCACAACCACTCAACAACACAATATCAAGGTTCCGAGATCAACTATCAACACACAGAAATAGTAGGAACTGAACTGAGAATTGAATCCATCAATCCTATAAGTCTATGGATTAGTAACACGTCATCCTGATAGATAGATGAGAAGGCCTAGTATCTTAACCCCGTAGAAAAGAAGAGGTTGACTCAGATAAGAAGGGCATAAGGTAAAGGAGTAAAAAGAGCCTTACGTTCCCTTCCACAATCAATTCCCTTATATAACTAAAGCATTTCTAGACCCAACTTCAACCAGTTTGGCTTGGTAATCCTACAGGCAGTCGGGCTCTGATACCAAAGCTATCAGGACCCCGATTCCAAGTCATATCGATCTAGCCGGTAACACCTCGTATCACTTTGCAGCCTCACGCACGGTATTCCCACGGGTGTCGCCTTACCATGGCCCGGGACCATTTGCGCCTTTTGGCTCACATATAGGATAGTGTCGCTATCATCCATATGACAGAAAACGTGGGCCGACATGACTAGTCGTGAACCCAAAGTGGCACTAACTTACGGGGAAAGGCATACATGAATCAACATCGAGCATGTCGGTCAGTAGCGTGTGAATCCGGGCTGTAGCACTGGGCTAACAGGACTCCGGGAACCCGGGCTGTGGCAGGCTAGGCAGGACTCTGGATGTCACCGCGTGACATTTCCCTGAAGGGACAGACACGGAAACAAAGTGAATCACATGCCGGCCAGTCAAGTGTCCTGAGCAGTAGTGCCGGGCTAGCAGGACTCCGGTGAACCGGGCTGTAGCGGACTACTATGGCTCATGGAAGCACTAGACTACATTTCCCCATAAGAGAGGCTGCCAAGGATAAACAACTAGATTGTCGGATCCCACACATACCAAGCATTTCAATCATACACACAATATGCTTGATATGTGTAAATACAACATGGCATGACAACATAACTCTACGACTCAAGTATTTATTCATCAGGCTCCGAGGAGCATGATATTACAAACATGGGTCTCATGACCCAACAATCATAGGATACAAATCAAAGCACATGCGGAAGCTTAACATGTCTGAGTACAGACATCTACAAATGAAAAAAGGCTGAGAAGCCTGACTATCTACGAGATCCTGCCGATGGCACAAGATCGTAGTTGAGGTATCAAGCTAAACGTCGAAGTCCACGTGGTACTACTAGCAAGACTGAAGTCTCTCTGCAAAACATAAATTAAGCAAACATGAGTACAAATGTACCCAGTAAGACTTACATCAGAACTAACTACAGATGCATCGGTATCAACAAAGGGGGGTGGTGGAGTTTAACAGCAGCAAGCTAGCTTTGACTCAGTGGCTATCCTGAACTATGACTGTAAGTAACTCTTTGAGGTGGCGCACACGAGTCCACATATTCACCATTCAATACACCACTATGGATCCGCTCCCGTCTCCCTACGAGAAGGCCATCCATAGCACTCACACTTATCTTGCGAGTTTTAGAGTATCCACTTTAACTTATCTATGAACTGTATAGGCAACCAAGTAGTCCTTTACCGCGGATGCGGCTACTCGAATAGATGATGTTAACCCTGCAGGTGTGTACTTCTTCATACATGCTCTTACCACTTACCGTCGTTTACACGACATGTACTCAGCAACCTTCCAGTGGTAGCCCAACGAGGGTGTCGGCCACGGCCTACCTAACACTCAAGTCTCTAGTCCAGGTTTATGGCCTATCCAGGTTCCATCCGCAAGGAGTCTAGCTGAGGTTTCCACATATGGCCCGGAACGATGTGTACAGGGTTCCGAGACACCAAACGGGCGCCCGTCATGCCCGGCCACAGTGTATCTACCGCAACATAGCCCACCACTGGGGTCAGCGCTACGCACGGCCGCCAACACATATCCTACAAACACCAAAAACTAGTTGCAACACCTGGACAGAGGACTAGGGTGATTAAGAAGCCTAGAGGGTCCATTGGTTTCGGGCCCAATGTATGGTAGTAACTGATTCTTAAATCACACATAGAGATCTCAGTTCTTAGGGACGACCTCAATGAAACAACCCACCATGTACTCCTACATGGCCTCTCATCGATACCTTTACCAAATCGTGTTCAACACACTTAGCTCACACACTTTAGGACATGTTCACAACTTTCCAATTCATCCCCGATGAATCAGACC
This sequence comes from Triticum aestivum, assembly GCF_018294505.1. NCBI lineage: Eukaryota > Viridiplantae > Streptophyta > Magnoliopsida > Poales > Poaceae > Triticum > Triticum aestivum. The sequence goes on from NC_057803.1 coordinate 121,597,343, forward strand.
TGACACAGCTCTAAGCAATAGCAGGCATGACAAACAAGCATGAATGAGTAGGCACATAAGGGCTCAAACAACTCCTACTCATGCTAGTGGGTTTCATCTATTTACTGTGGCAATGACAGGTTATGCAGAGGATAAGGGGTTCAACTACCGCAACAAGTAACAGATGAATCGCTGTTGTCCTAATGCAGTAAAAGAGAGCAGGAGCAAGAGAGTGGGATTGTATCGGAATGAACAAGGGGTTTTTGCATGCCTGTCACTTCTGAAGATAATATAGTTCTTCATCGGTGTCATCGACCACGTCGTCGGAAACATCATCCTTTGAGAGGGGACGGTTACCGGCAAACAGAGAAGGACACAATCAATGCTATGCAACAATATGATGCATGAATGTGACATGGCAATATGCTATGTGTTGGGCTAATGCAACTACAACCAGAAGGTTTTGAGCTTATTTGAACCCAAGATTCAAATACAAACTCAAGTTATGGGTTCATATAAATGCATTAACATGTTTGACCCAAACAGTAAGGTTAAGTTACTCTAACATGCATGAAACCAGTACAGATGGATAGTTGGATTTTTCTGATCATTTTTCATATATAAATTATTTCCATTGGAGTTATACATTATTTTCTATGATTTTTAGAAGTTTTAGCTATTTTCTGGAATTTCCTGAATAAGAATAAATCTAGAAAAAGGTTAACTATGTCAGCATGATGTCGGGGTGACGTCAGCAGGTCAAAGGCGCCAGCCCAGGTCAAACCTGACGGCTGGGACCCACATGTCAGTGTAACAACTAACTAACAGAGTAGTTAGTGTTACATTAGTACTAATCTAGGTTAATTAGGGCATGGGCCCACTAGTCAGTGTCTGAACTAACTGTCAGGGTTAATTAGCACTAATCTAAATCTAACTAAAGATTAACAAAGACAGGCCCGCACGTCAGTGACCCTGGGGGGTCAAACCCCAGGTCAAACGAGTCAACTTCGCCGGACTTGGTCCATGGCTCATCGCCGGCGACGCCAGAGACGGCGGAGGCGCTCGGAATCGCAACTTTGGCGACCAAATGAGCGGCGGAGAGGCTCTACGGGGAGCTGGCGATCGCGCGCATCTAACGGGGCAAGCGGGAGAAGCTGGGGTGGACTGAGCTCGTCGGAAGGGAGCTCGCGTGAGAGGCCGGAGTTCGGCCAATGGCAGTTTGCGTGTTGCGGGGCATGTCCGGAGCCATGGATGGTCGTGATCGACCTGCGGAAGTGCAGCGAGTGGAGCGGTGGGCTCGGACGCGTGCTTGCATGGCCGTGGTCGCGGTGGCGACATGGCCGACGGCGAGGAGCTATCGGCTCCGATGGCTATGGTGGTTAGAAGGCGCGGACGAGCACGGGGAGAGAGGGGAAAGGGGCAGGGGCTCACGGCGATTCCAGTAGAGGCAACGGTGAGGCCGGGGAGGGGTTGGAGCTCGCGAATCCCTGGTAAGTTCGCCGGCGGTTAGAGGTTGAAGACGAGGTCGGGGACGATGTTGCAGGGCTTCCGGCAGGGCGTGGCTCGGTGAGGGGGTGGAGGACGAGGTGGCGGAGCTTCTCGGCGCGTCGGCGAGGCGTGGGGTGGCCGGCAGCCATGGCTATGGCGAGCGTTGGCTGCGGCTGCGCTCGGGTGCGCTGCGAGGAGAGAGCAGAGGAGGGGAGAGAAGGAGTGGATAGGCCAGAGGGGTTGGGGCGATTGCGTGGCGCGTCCAGCTAGCCTCCAGCGTCGGCGGAAGCAGGAGGTGGCTCAGGCGCGTGCCGGCGCGCGGCGACCACGCGCGCGGCGTCCGACTGGCGGAGCTGGACGACGACTGGCAGCGCCAGGTGGTGGGCTGGGCCAAAACAGGTGAGGCCCAGGTGAGTGCCAGGTAAAAACCTCTCTCTCTCTCTCTTTTATTAATTGTTTCTGTTTTCTATTTTCTGTAATTGTTTTCTCTTTATTAAAAATGCAAGAGCATTTCCAAAAATCCTGAAAATATTTGTGGGCACTGTTGAAATTATTCCCAACAGCCCTCAACTAGTTTCAGAATTATTACAGAATTTAAAATATTTATAGGATTTAAATGCCCCAATTCAAGTACAATATGAGTTAATTCAAAAATCCAGAAATGACCTAGAAATATGTTTATCATTTTTGGCAGAGGTTTTTACCTTCATTAGAAATGATGAACATTTCCAAAGGGCGTTTTGGGATCATTGAGAATATTTCATTGTGATCTAGTTGGATTTCATTTGGTGCTAGGGTTTGAACATCCCCATTTCAAGTTTAGGCAAAATTTAAATATGATGCACACATGAAGCTAGCCTACTGCAATGCCAGAAGTTAGGGATGTGACAACCATGCCACACACTGGAGTAGGGTATTACACCACAACGGTGGCCCGAACCAGTATAAACATCGTGTCCCTTGTGTTGTTCATAGTTTCCATCTTAGATCATGCGAGGAGATTGGACGTAGATCGGTAGGGGAGAGATCTCCGCGCGCACCCCAGTGTTCGAACCTCAAGGGTCTGCCGGAACCCGAAATCCGACATTTGGCGCGCCAGGTAGGGGTGCTCTAGAATCCTTCTTCCTTCGCATCGCGTTCCGTCGCCTTGCCGTTCAGATGTCAAGCGACCCAGCTGCCAATGCCGACCACTGGGCAGTATGGCCCGCCCACGCCATGGCACCAGCCTAGGGCGACCTCAACCTTGCGCCTCAGGCAGCCCGTGCTCCGCAGGGCGCTGCGGGGTGTGGGCGATGCGGCCAGACGCTGCCTGCCCTCACACCATGGCAGGTGCGGGCCGCAGCAAGGGCCTCAAACCACGCCGTGGCCACAGCACCGTACACCCGATGGGAGCAAGCGAATTCCATGACCACGCTCACTGTGGCCCGAGAACTGCTACGGTGCCGACTGCTGGAGGGCGGCCGCGACGTGTTGTTGGAGCGAGTAGCCGAGCTCCTGGACGCCGCCGCCTCAGGAACACCTCCCTTCTGCGTCCAACTGCACACCCCAGACCCAAGGCGGGCCGTATGGTGGCATCATGCGCATGCACACAACTTCCAGCGGACTCCAGGGCCCGTCCAGCGCCAACACCTCTGTCGGCACCGGGCGACAAGTCACGCCGACCCCCTCTCAGGCCTGCGAAGGGGTGCACGCCGCGGCCTTCGGCTTCGGCGGACCACCGCGCCATCACCCCCAAGACGGCGCTCCAAGCCAGACTGCGTGGCATGCGGGGCGCTATAGCGAGGCCCATGAGGCGATGGCCCCAAAAGCTTATGTGCGCCGCATGGTGGGTCAGGGGTGCGCACTGGAATAAGATCATGGCTGGGGCGAGGAGACGCCAGAAGCCGAGCTCTTTCGGGAACCCCAAGAGAGCCTCGACAACCGCACCGGCAGCAGCAACTATTGGGTACCATTCATCCCTCGGGAGCAAACTTATGCTAACCATGGGTCGCAGGAGATACAGGTCGCTGCAGCAGATGGCTGCCCTGATGCTGTAGCCTCATACCCCTCAGGGGGAGGGCGCACGGGACTGCAGGAGAGGGGCCGAGATTCGGGTTCGTCCCCGCGGCGGTCGGAGCAAGGCGTTCTCAGGAGGTAGGCCCTCTGCCAGGAGGTGCCCCAGGGCCTGCCCCCGACAGGGGACCCGTGGTCATCGGGGGAACCGCTGGCGACCGCTCTGCCCCATTGGTGTCGTCCATGGTTTCCGGTCGCCGGCAATGGCGGCAGAGTGGGGCACAAGGCAGGGCCCTCGTCTGGCGATATCAAGCAAGTCCGGTACCTGTGAAGAAGGCCCAGTGCCTGTGAAGCTCGCCTCCCATGACACTCTCACATAATAATCAGTGGGGCTGTACACGCCCCGGAGTCTCCGAAGAGCCGCCCTCGGGCCTCGGGGTCTCCCGCCCACGCCCAGTGGCAGCACTTAGCTCCGCGCTTGTGAGAAGACGTTGAAGACTAGACTAGCTGCTGGACGCGACCTTTTGCTTTTGGCTTTCCTTGTTGACAAAGTTCTTCGATTTGGATTTAAGTTGGATTTGAGCTCGATGCTTGCATGTGTTTGGGGGAAGGGGTGTTTAGTCTCATTCGAGCAAGCTCTCACGTTCTGGTTTCGGCTTTGCATCCAAAGTTAGCGTCGGCTACCCCCCCTCGCGAGCCGGGCCGGGCCAGGCACGTTTTACAGCCAGGACCGCTGTTACCACACCCTTTCCGGAGGTCCTCGTCACGGAATCTACAAGTTAATCAGGCGACACCCGAGGTACGGCGGCCCCCGCAGGCCCGCTCAGGACTCGTCGGGGTCGGAAGGTACACAAGTCAGCTGACTCATCACCGGGCCAGCAGCTAAGTTCACACACAACGTTATACTTACCAGGGATAAACAGCAGTGACATGCGGTCAGTCGGACATATCACTCACCGCGTCTTCTTGGGCATCCTCGGAGGCATCACTAGCGTCGTTGACATTGCCGCCGCCGCCAGCATCTTCGTCAGCGCCAGGCTCGTCCCCAACACCAAGGAATGTCAAGAGCTCAGGGCCGTGAGAGATGGACATGTCAGCCGACGCCCTGAGCGCAACGACGGGGGCTATGGCTGAGGAGGAGGAAGAGGTGGCAGACGATGGGAAGACCGTGGCCCTCGCCAAGGGTGGCGTGACCGACCTCGCGAGGATCGCTGGCAGGGAGGATGGAGAGATCAGCCTCGTGAGGATTGCCAGCACGGCAGTACAGGCCTTCCTCCTCTACCGCCACCGCCAAGGAGGAACGAAGGCCAACATCAAGACGAGGGGGCTAGGGGTTTCCAGGAGCCGCGCGCGATCGCCTGCATCTTGGGTGGCGCGCAGGCCCCAGCCTCACAGCGCGTCTTCAAGAAGTTTGCTCGCGAGGTGAATGCAGTCCTTCCCAAGCTTGAGGCCACGCACCCTCTCAGGTGGTCTGCATGCGCTATCACGTTCAGCTCAGCGGACCAGCTCAAGTGCACGGCAATGGCCGGAGTCCTCCCGATGCTTTGCTCCCCGGTCATCAGCAACGTGCAGGTCACCAGGACCCTCATTGGCGGTAGAGCAGAACTCAACGTCCTGTCCGTCGAGACGTTCGACAATGTCCAAGTGCCGTACGATCAGCTTCAGCCAACCAATCCCTTCTCAGGAGTCACTGATGGTTCCACTGTTCCAATAGGGCAGGTTCGCCTTCCAGTCACCTTCGGGTAGCGCAAAAACTACTGCACCGAGCTCATCGACTTCGACGTCGCCCACATCCGTCTGCCATACAACGCCATCCTCGGGTACCTAGCCCTGGCCAAGTTCATGGCAGTGACTCATCATGGATACAATGTCCTCAAGATGCCAGGAAATGGTGGAGTCATCACCGTACCTTGTGAAGAAAGGGACACAGTGTGTTCAATTGAGCGCGCGTTCCAAGCCGCAGCAATCGAAGATCCGGACCACAGGAATGGAAGACTTCCCGAGGCGACCCTTAAGAAGAAGAAGGTTTCGCCTGGCCCAAGCCATAAGGAGGCAGGCGCCTCCGGAGGTGTTGCTTCAGGATCTGCGCCCAATCAGGGAGCGCCACCCTCTCTCGCATAGGAAGGCGCACCTGGCGCCCTCCTCAGGCAGGGCTCGGGGGCTCATTCTTGTAGAGCCACCGACCTTGCCAAGGTCGCGAGGGAGGCGCTCGGGCACCAATTGGAGGGGTGCTTCCAGGCACATTTCCCTTAGGAAGGTACAAGGAAAGGAAGACCAAACCCTCAGGAGTTCATCGCAAGAAACACCCAAGAGCTACAGGAGTCGAGAGTCATGCGTGGCAGCCGCCGCTTACCCATCGTAGCCCCACATCCAGGCAAGAATGGTGGGCTACGTGTCTGCATTGACGTGCCAGGGCTCAACCGAGCCGCGTCTTAGGAGTGCCTCTAGCCTTCGCGTGTCAGGCATTGCGAGGGTCCACCTCACAGCTATATTTGCATGCCTTTCGGCCTGCCGAACGCGGTCGCTGCTCATCAGCGCTTGCTGAGGAGCATTCTGGAGGCCCAGGAGGTCAGGCATTGTGCGGTCTTGGCGGAGATGGAGATGGCCCTCGGAGACCCACCTGCGCCTCCGGAGCCTCCCGAGGCTCAATCCCTGTTGGTGTGGTTGGCTGGCTTGCCGGGGGTGCCGTGTATTTGGCATGAGCGATCGAGTATATGGTCCAAACTGGACGGGCCCGGAGTGCTTCTTTTGAATGGCTTTTTCCGCTGACCGGGTTTAGAGCCTTTGAATCCGGCATCGACTGCCGTATCCTTGGTATTATCGCTGTTAATGCGGCGCTTATGTTTGTTGCGACGTGACTTGCCATTGCCATCCCTGGTATGCGAAGTACCATGGTTCTTTGATATGTTATTGCTGCGAGCCAGCCAGCTGTCTTCTCCCGCACAAAAGCGGGTCATGAGTGTCGTGAGGGCTGCCGTAGATTTTGGCTTTTCCTGACCAAGGTCTCGGGCGAGCCACTCGTCGCGGATGTTGTGCTTAAAAGCTGCTAGGGCCTCTTCATACGGACAGTCGACAATTTGATTTTTCTTTGTTAGGAAACGTGTCCAGAATTGCCTGGCCGATTACTCTGGCTGCTGAATTATGTGGCTCAAGTCATCGGCATCTCGTGGTCGCACGTAAGTGCCCTGGAAGTTGTCGAGGAATGCGGCATCCATATCCTCCCAATAGCCAATGGACTCTGCTGGCATGCTATTAAGCCAATGCCGACCTGGTCCTTTGAGCTTGAGTGGGAGGTATTTAATGGCGTGTAGATCATCACCGCGGGCCATGTGCATATGCAGGAGGAAATCCTCGATCCATACCGCAGGATCTATTGTGTCGTCGTATGATTCTATATTTATGGGTTTGAAACGCTCTGGGATTTGATGATCCATTACTTCGTCTGTGAAGCATAGGGGGTGTGCGGCGCCTCTGTACTGGCCTATGTCGCGACGCAGCTCGAATGAGTCTTGCCCGCTGTGTTCGGCCCGGCCGGACTTACTTTTACTGTATCCGGCGTGACGATTATCGTCTCGCATAGTGGCGCGCCCTCGTGATCCGTAGATTGATCTTGCATGTTTTGCTTTGTCCTCCAATACATCTCGCAGGTCTGGCGTATTTCCCCATGCCTTGACGTTTTTATGTGAGTGGAGTTGGAGTGCAGACTGAGCTTTTGGCTGAAATGCCTCTCTGTCGCGACCATGAGGTGGCCGATCAGCCGCATCATGTGCTGGAGATGTGGGTTTGAATGCTTCCTCCTCCAGTCGGGGTAGCAACCTGTGCTTTGAGTAACTCTTGGAGGGACGTTCGAGTTTATATTCCTTGGCCACAAGGACTTCGGTCCATCTGTCGGCTAGCAAATCTTGATCAGCTTGAAGCTGTTGTTGCTTTTTCTTAAGGCTATTTGTCGTGGCTATAAGCCGTCGCTTGAAGCGCTCTTGTTCGACGGGATCCTCAGGCACGACGAATTCGTCATCGTCGAGTGCCTCGTCTTCGGAGGGAGGCATGTAATTATCGTCCTTTGCCTCTCCATCTGCCGCTCTCTCTGGAGGGCTGGCTTCTCCATCCTCCTGCCCTAAATCTTGCTGGAGGGGATTGTTGTCGTCTTCGGCACTGTCCAGAGTGCTATTATCTCCTGTGCCGGTATCACCGCTTTTGCCTTGGCGGGTCTTAGAGCGGCGCCGCTAACACCGACGCTGGGGTTGCTTCTTGGAGGGGTCATCCTCCGTTGTCTCGTCGCCATTGCCTTCTTTGGGTGTGTCCACCATGTATATATCGTATGATGAGGTGGCTGTCCAGTGCCCTGTGGGCAGTTGTTCCTCTTCGTCTCCCGCATCGTCGTCCATACCGTCGATGTCTTCGGAGTCGAAGTCGAGCATGTCGATTAAGTCGTCGATAGTGGCTACTAAGTGGGTGGTGGGTGGGCGGCTAATTTCTTCGTCATCCGCATCCCAATCCTGCCGGACATAGTTTGGCCAGGATCCTCCTAACAAGGAGAGAGACCTTAATGAGTTCAGTATGTCACCGAAGGGCGAGCGCTGAAAAATATCCGCGGAGGTAAACTCCATGATCGGCGCCCAATCGGATTCGATAGGAACGGGCGCAGGCGGTTCGGAGTCCATGGCCGGAGAAGGATCCGACAGTTTGGCAACACGGCTCTCATGAAGGGTAAGGTCGCTATTCGGCTCGATCGCCGCTGTGGATACGACCTCCGTGATGGGGTCTATCCACCCGTCCATGGATGGCGTAACTGGCAACGAATTGAGGCTCGGAGCGGCTGCCGGTGCGATTTCTCGAACACTGTCCGATGGTAGAGCTAAATCATACTCATCGTGACCGTGTGGCGCCCAAGGCAGGGGCTCGAGTCCGTTGAAGATCAAGTCTCAATGGATATCGGCCATGTAGTTTAAGCTTCCAAACCTGACCTGGTGGCCATGGGCGTAACTTTCGATCTGATCCAGATGGCCAAGCGAGTTGGCCCGCAATGCGATGCCGCCGAACACAAAGATCTGCCCGGGAAGAAAAGTCTCACCCTGGACCGCATCGCTATCGATGATCGTAGTTGCCATCAAGCCTAACGGCGACGACATAGAGGAACTCTCAATGAAAGGACCAATGTCGGTGTCAAAACTGGCGGATCTCGGGTAGGGGGTCCCGAACTATGCGTCTAAGGCGGATGGTAATAGGAGGCAGGGGACACGATGTTTTACCCAGGTTCGGGCCCTCTTGATGGAGGTAAAACCCTATGTCCTGCTTGATTTATTCTTGATGATATGAGTATTACAAGAGTTGATCTACCACGAGATCGGAGAGGCTAAACCCTAGAAGCAAGCCTATGGTATGATTGTCTGTTGTCCTATGGACTAAAACCCTCTGGTTTATATAGACACCGAAGGAGGATAGGGTTACACAAGGTCGGTTACAAAGGAGGAGATATCCATATCCGTACTGCCTAGCTTGCCTTCCACGCCAAGTAGAGTCCCATCCGGACACGAGACGAAGTCTTCAATCTTGTATATTCATAGTCCAACAGTCCGGCCAAAGGATATAGTCCGGCTGTCCAGAGGCCCCCTAATCCAGGACTCCCTCACACGCCGTTTAGGAGGAGATGGGGACGGTCTTCAGGAAACCTCCTGAGCCCCCAGAGCCTCCCGAGGCTCAGGGTCCTGGTGGCTCATGAGGAGCCATTCCTTCAACGCGTGGCTTCAGCTGCACCAACTATACTTCCTCTACAGAACCAGGTGACATCTTCCAAGTTCATTTAAGCTGGGAGCGCCCCTCGGGCTGCATCATCCCTCAGCCGATCGGGCCAGACCCAGTGGCTATCTTCCTGCATTTTTCCGAGTCGATCTGCTCTTCATGCTTAACTTGCCAACTGCTATCACCTGCTCGATCATCGCCTCCCTCGGGGCCTCTACACAGGCACGACGCTGGTGCATGGGTCTGTCCCTGCCACGACCGACAAATCTGAGTGGTCAAGCCCTGGCTCGTGGCACGCGCCGTGCACGTCACCTCACCAGGCCCTCAGTGCCTTCACTTCATTCGGACCAACCAGCGGCAGATAGGCGGTAGTGACGGCAAATAGTGTTTCTTCTTGTGCCTGTCCACAGGGACCCCACAAGAAGGATAGCAGGCGGCACTGCGAGTCTCCTTTTCTCTCGTGCGATTCGCTTGCGCTTTAAAAGGGGGGCTCATGAGCATCGCGACTCAGGAGCTCTTACTGGCTCTCCAGCCCTCACCCCCTGGCCGTGACCACGGCATCACGACTTGGCATACTAGTGGCGGCTGAGCTCGCTCGAGGGCTGGGACCTGAGGACGTAGAGCACTAAGAAGAGCTCGGGAGAAGGAAAACTTGTACGGACTGACCTAGCTATGTCGCGTAAGTTGGCGCGCAGCCCTAGCGCAACATCAGGAATCACCGGGAAGTCAGCAAGATAAGTTTCGCCCTAGGATTGGCTAAATATTTGGGCCTAGTAGTCGCTCACACCATGCCGCAACCCCGTTGCGGCCAAGTCATCTTCCTTTCTTTCCTTACCATAGCCGCTGGGGCGCTAAGGGGACCTCCTCAGCATCGCGCCTCAGGGGCTCTTACTAGACCTCAGGCTGTGCACCTCTTGGCCTTAACCACGGCATCATGACCTGGCATACCAGCGACGGCTGTAGCCGCCTTGGGACCGGGACCCGTCAGCGTAGAGCAACAAGCTATCACGAGGAAAGAAAGGGGAGACCGATCCTTAACGTGACACGTGTTCATCAAATCTTCATAACAAGGAAAATAAGTCCAAAGGCATTGCAGATCCTTACATGCCCCCACGGGGTGATTCATGATTCTTCGCAGGAAACAAAGCTGATGCTAAGGGAAATCCTATCTATATCCTTCCGTGGCGGACGCCATCATCAATAGTGGGCCACGGGAGGCCGGCGTCAACCCCATCCAGATCGGCGGCGATGGCGGCCGGACGCCGCAGCCCTGCTCCGAGCACGGCGAGAGCTCGGGGGCACGTAGCTGTCGTCGCTCGTCTCCGAAGTCTCGTAGAGCTCAGGAGAGCTGTTCGACTCCCAAGGGTTGCTGCTGCTGGAGTGGTCGCGAGCGGAGTGCGCATCAGCCTCGCGCTCCTCTCCGGAGTAGCACACCAGGCAGCGGACCTCAGCGTCAAAAACCTTGAAGAAGAGCATGGAGGCGCCGTTGTACTCGAAGTGGATTGCGAAGGCGCGCCTCGCACAACAGACCCGTGCGACCTCGCCCCAGCCGCGAGTCATGAAGATCTTGCCGGTGGGGACCGCTTTGATCTCCGCTTCGGTCGCCGGAGCAATGCAGTCAGCATGCTGCAGCCATAGCTCGAGTGGCCCCCTCGGCGGCATCATGTTGGAGAAGAACCGCGGGAAGCGGATCCAGGAGCTCGGAGGCATCGGCGCCCACAACACCGACTCATGCGAGGAGTCCGTAGTGTGGACGGCACGCGTCGCCGTGGCACGGCGACCCCAGATGCGGCGCTGCTCGACACTTCGTCCTCCCGAGCCCTCGGCTTGGGCGTATAGTGGTAGCAGATACCCCGGAGGAGGCCACTTGGACCAAGGCCTCGTCACCACTTGCATCGCCGCTTCGTCATGGCGATGGATCGACCTCTTCTTTGGCTGAAGAGGCCCCAGATCATTGCGGGGAGCTTTCCCCTTCTCTTCGGCGGGGAACCTTCTGATAGGCGCCATTGGAGCAAGCAGTGGAGCAAGGAGGAAGAAGCAAGCAAGCGAGGAGGAGATGGGTGATGGGGGCTCCGCCCTCCCTAATTTATAGCAAGAGAAGGCCAACCAGCACCTCCCACGATCGCAGGTGATGATGGATCCCCTTGCATATCGCAGGGACTTGTCAAGTCATGAAGTTGCCGAGGCAGCATGGGGAAGCGGAGACGCCCACATCCAATCAGCCGCCACGCGTCGACCGAGGCTGCAGGCTTTAGGGGCCCGCGGTGCTCCGAACTTGACCCTTGGCTTCACCGCGAAGCCAAGCCCGAGCACACCTTGGTCCCGGGGGCTACTGTCGGTGTTGTGGGAATGGGGGTCCAAAGACTTGCCAGCCTGCGGCCCGCGACGTGGCCAAGCAGCAGGCCGTACGGCCAATCTTCACCAACAAAGCATCCAAGACCCTCGCGAGGGGCCAAGCCTCACGAGGCGGACAATGCAAGACCTCCTCTGGAGTGGCCTAGCTAGGCAGGCTCACGAGGAGCGGAGATATCAAGGTGAGGCAAACCTGACGAGGCTCTCGTGACGCGAGCCATGACGATCGACACCAGGCGGGCACCAGCGTGCGCAACATCCTTGTTTCCTCTTTGGTGCAAGGGAGGCAAGCGCAGCCACGGAGTACCGAGGCCTCAGGAAAAGGTTGCCATTTCTGTGCAACAAGACCAAGACCAGGCGGACGACAAGGCAGAGGTCATCGTGGAGCCCAAGAGGGCGTCACCCCAGAGCCTTTCACATGCGCAGACTACCTTTTGTTAGGATAGCTTGTACTAGCTGTCCCCCTTCAAATTAGCCCACCATTGTTGTCTCCCTTCCCGCTCAATATTTGGGAAGAGCACCAGGGCCTCTATAAATAGGACTAGCCACCATGATAGTAGGGACATGGGATCTGAGCTTGAGATCAGATCTGAGCTTGAGATCTGATCTGGGCTTGGAGGCTCACCGGAGCTTGAGGGGGATCTCATCTTAGCTTGAGGGAATCTACACACCACAAGTTCATACGCACAAGAACAACCTCAGGAGGCTATTCTTCCCCTTGTACTATTCATCATCAGCCCAAGAGGCAATCCACCACCACCACACTGGAGTAGGGTATTACACCACAATGGTGGCCCGACTAGTATAAACCCTGTGTGTTTCTGTGTTGTGAGTTCGACGAGTTCGTCCGCAAGATCTTAGCGAGCTAGAGCGTAGATCGGTAGGAGGGAAAGACTTCACGCGCACCCCAGTGGTCGAACCTTAAGGGTTTGCTGGAACCCCACATCTGACACCCTGTGTTCAGTTGCTGGGGCTCTTCGTCATTGTCCTTGCTTTGCGATCCCTTTTCCCTATTCTCGGTGTTTAATTTGCGGGCCTGTTTAAAAACCCACAATCTCTATTTGTATGATTGGGTGGTTTTGTCTGGGGTGCCTTGAATCTGGCACGGATGATCAAGTATGCAGTCCAAGCTGGGGGGGGGGCTGAACTGTTCCTTTGGAACAGCTTCTTCCGCTAACCGGACTTAGAGCCCCTGAATCCGGCATTGACTGTCGTATCCTTGGTGTTATCACTGTTGTTTCGACGCTTGTATCTGTAGCGTCGAGACTTGTCTTTGCTAGTTTTAGCTTCAGGGTGCCTGCGTCGCTTGCATTGTTTTTGCTTTTCTTGGCCGAGGATTGCCATGGATTTTGGCTTTTCTTGGCCAACGTGGCGAGCGAGCCATTCGTCGCGGATGCTGTGTTTGAAGGCTGCTAGGGCTTCGGCATCCGGACAATCGACGATTTAGTTCTTTTTAGTTAAGAACCTAGTCCAGAATTTACTGGCGGACTCTCCGGGCTGTTGAACTATATGGCTTAAGTCATCAGCGTCCGGAGGTCGAACGTATGTGCCTTGGAAGTTATCGAGTGTTGGCATTCTGGGAACGGGGGTCCCCAGACTTGCTTGCCTGCGGCCTATGGCCTGGCGGGGCCAGGAGGCCATATGGCCCATCTTCACCAACAAGGCACCCAAGACCCTCGCGAGGGGCCAAGCCTCACGAGGCGAACGACCCAAGACCTCCTCAGGAGTGGCCTGGTCAGGCAGGCTCGTGAGGAGCGGATATATCAAGGAGAGGCGGACCTCACGAGGCTCTCGTGACGTGAGCCATGACGATTGACACCAGGCGGGCGCCAGCGCGCGCAGCATCCTTGTTTCCTCTTTGGTGCAAGGAAGGCAAGAGCAGCTGCGGAGTACTGAGGCATCAGGCAAAGGTTGCCATTTCGGTGCAACAAGACCAAGACCAGGAGGACGGCAAGGCGGAGGTCATCGTGGAGCCCAAAACGGCGTCACCACCAGAGCTTTTTGCAGGCGAAGACCGCTTTTGTCAGGATAGCTTGTCCTAGCTGTCCCCCTTCAAATTAGCCTGCCATTGTTGGTTCCCTTCCCGCTCGATATTTGGGAAGAGGACCAGGGCCTCTATAAATAAGACTATCCACCACCATAGAGAGGAAGGGAATCCTCACACTACAAGTTCATATGCGCAAGAACACCTCAACCTCAGGAGGCTGTTCTCCCCTTGTACTGTTCATCATCAGCCCGAGAGGCAATCCACCACCACCACACTGGAGTAGGGTATTACACCACAATGGTGGACCGAACCAGTATAAACCCTGTGTCTTTCTGTGTTGCGAGTTCGTCGAGTTCGTCCGCAAGATCTTAGCGAGCTAGAGGTAGATTCCTAGAAGGGAAAGACTTCGCGCGGACCCCAGTGTTAAAACCTTAAGGGTTAGCCGGAACCCCACATCCGACATTTGGCGCACCAGGTAGGGGTGTGCCGAAGCTTCTTCTCTGCCAATCAGCTCTCCGATGTTCACCGGCTATGATGTCTGGCGACCCATGGGCCGGATCTGACCGCTGGGCCGCTTGGCCGGCACGGACGGCGCCGCCTACCCATGAAGGTCTCGACCCTGCACCCGAATCGGCGCGGGCGCCACCAAGCTCTGCCGAGCATGGACAACGTGGCCAGGCATCATCCACCCTCACCCCGCGGCAAGTACGAGCCGCGGCAAGAGCTGCGAGTCACGCCACAGCAGCAGCACCGCACTCACGGCAGGAGCAAGCGAACATGCGGGCGGCACTCACAGTGGCAAGGGAGCTGCTGCGATGCAGGCTGATGGAGAGCGGACGGGACACGCTGCTTGAGCGTGTTGCTGAGCTGCTAGACGCAACGGTGTCGGGAGCGCCACCCTTCTGCTACCGACTCCCCTCCCAGACCACTGCAAGGTCACGTGGTGAGCCTCACCACACCTGCGCGCCATCGACTACGCTCGGAGGCTTCCTTAACATCAGCACAGCCGGCGGCGTAGGGGGCTCCAACCCCCCCAAGCTGCCCTCGACAAACACGAGCGCATGTGTCACCCCTCATGGTCCCGGCCGGATGCCATATTATCATCCCCAAGACGCTATCATGGGTGGAGCAACATGGAGCGTGGCGCACCACGGCGAGGTGTTCGGGGTGATGGCCCCGGAAGCCTACGTGCCCCGCATGATGGACCAAGGGTACACACCAGAGGACGACATTGGCTCATTCATTGGAGAAGATTGGGGAGAAGGGGCGCTAGGATTCGAAGCCTTCCAAGAGCCAATGGAGAACGACAACGAACACGCCAGTGACGGCAACTACAGGGTACCGCTAACCTCTCAGGAACAGGCTTATGCTAACCATGGACTGCAGATGAATTAGGTTGCATCATCGATCGGTGACCCTGGCACGGAGGCACCCATTTCAACAAGGGAGACACGCTGGGGGCCGCCGGGAGGGAGCCAGGAGCAAGGCCCCTCCCCAAGGTACGCGAAACCAGGGGACACTCGGAGGTAGGCCCTCTGTCGGGGTGGCTACAACGACCTTTCCCTCGGCAGAGGACCCGTGGTCGCCGAGAGAACCGCTAGCGTCCTCTTTCCCTCCTTTGTGTCGTCCTGGTCTCCGGTCAGCTCAAAGGAGGTCAAGGGTGGCGCAAGGCAGGGCCCTCGTCTGGCGATATGAAGCAAGGCCGGTACTTGTGAAGAAGGCCTAGTGCCTGTGAAGCTCGTCACTTGTGACACACTCACGTAATAATGAGTTAGGGCTGTACATGCCCCGGAGTCTCAGGAGCGCCGGCCTCAGGCCCTGGGGCTCCCTCCCACGCCTAGTGGACAGCACTTAGCTTTCGCGCTGGTGAGAAGACTTGAAGACCCGAAGACTAGACTAGGTGCCAGACACGGCCTTTTGCTTTGGATCTCTCTTTCTGTGGCTTTGCTTTCTGATTCTAGACTTAAGTTGAAGTTGAATTTTTATCGATGTGCGCGTGGGTGCCTTTTCTCGTTCGAGCCGTTTCTCGCCTTCTGGATTTTGTTTGGTTTGGGACTCACGTCCGCCGCCTCTCCCTCGCAAAGCTCCATGCAAGCCGGATCACGCAAAGCACGCGCTAGCACTGCGTCTGGTGCTCACCCCCTTAAACGGGGCGATAAGCTCCGCAGGATTCTCAGGAACTCGTCGCCTCACGACCCAACCCTAAGTTGGCGCTGGCTAAGGTAAACCACGTCAGGAGACTCACCCCGAGCTTCATGAGCTCACGAGGACACATACCCACATCACATAGGAAAGTAAAAAATTGTGATTTGCTTACACGAGGGGCTCCCCCTCTCAAAATGCTCTTACAAGTATTCCAAGTGCCGTGCCCGAGTTTGCATGCAGAATAAAACAACAGGAGAATATGGGATCAACCAGAGATATCGCTCGCTGCCTCGTCCATGGACGCATCACTCGCATCGTCATCATCTTCGTCGAAATCGTCGCCCCCGTCGGCGACGCCCCCGTCGCCATCGTCGACCACGTCACCTTCGTCTGCGATGACCACCACCCCATCATTCTCCGAGGTGAATACTCTGACCAACGCGTCGACATGGTCCTCTACCCAATGTGCCAGGTTGCCCCGGACGGCCATGAGTACAGGGGCAATGGCAGCATCGAAGTCGAAGTTCGGGTCGGCGTTCAGGAGGTGGCTGAAGACACGGGAGAAGGCGCGCTGATGCAGGCCACGACCCCTCTCCTCCACAAGCTGCCGAGCTCTGGCAGATTGACCCTCCAGGCGCGTCACCACCTCGGTGAAGAAAGTCAGGTGGCTGGCATAGTCACTTGGGTGAGGGGTCGGGGCGTTGTCGTTGCAGATATAACCCATGGCGGTGTTGGACCTGTTCCGAAGGTCTTGAAGCATAGGAGCATGCACGTGCTCCAGTGTTCGGTGTTGAAGCACTTCCTCCCTATTTTGCCGAGCGACGACCTCAGCATCGTCAATTCGCCTCCGGAGGGAAAGCAGCTCGGTTGTGGCCTCCGCTTGCCTCTCGGCCTCGTCCAACCTAGGCCTGAGGGCGGTGGCCCTGCCTGCACCCTCCTGACCGGCGAGCTTCAGCTTCAAGTCGTACCCGCCTCTAGATTTGCGCGAACCACGGCCACCCGGCGGTTGATCTCCTCCTCGACTCTGGCCTCGCGGGCCTCGACGGCATCTTCAGCTTGAGCGACTTAACGCTCCCTCATCTCCAGTCGCTCGAGCTCAAGGCTACGCTCCACGGCTTCCAGGGCCAGCATCCCCTCGCGCCGCCGGAACTCCTCTTCCTCTGCGGGTGTCCCCCTTATCGATGCAAGGGCGGCCTCGCGCGCCTCGGCCTGCTGCTCAAGGGACGCACTCTAGGCCTGGAGCTCCCACGCGCGCTCCTCCACAGCCTCACGACGGTGATTGGCCTCGTGAGCTTCTTCCAAAGCTCGCGAGCGGGCCTCATTGGCAATATTGAGGGACGAACCCGCCTTCGCGTTCTCAAGGTCGCGATGATAATGACCAAGGTTGATGGCCACTCGCAGCTTGCGCCACTCCTCCACCAACCGAAGACCTTCAGCCTCAAGACGCAAGTCGACACCAGCAAGCTCTTCACTAAGGCGGTTCATTGCGCCCATCGCCTCCTAGAAGAGCTCGTGGCGGACCATGCTGCGCCTGCGCTCGAGCTCGAATGCTCGGCCCATCTCGTCCTCCACCTCGAGGGCTACGGGTAGAGCATCAAGTGGCGCACCACCTCCCGGTTGGGGGCTGGGGGCTGGCATGGCCCCAGGCGCCAGCTGACCTTCGCGAGGGGCCCGAACCGAACATGGCCCGCTGCTTGAAGTAGACTTCAGGAACGAGCCTAGCCAGCTACCAACCATGACCAGGGGAGGAGCCATTGGCACGCCTGCTGCACTCCGAGCAAGGCTGCGAAGAAAGGACGGCGAAGGCGCAAGCTCGGGCACCTTGATAACTGCCCAACTCCCCTGGCTGACCCCACGCCGTGGGCAGCGTCCGAGCCTGTAGCGCTGGACTTTGGCGGACGCGATGGGATGAGAGGGAGCTGCTTCTCTGGAGATTTAGCGGCCTTAGCAGAAGGGGACCTGAGGGGACAATCGTCAGGAAAGGAAGGCGGCACATAGAAGATCACCCAGATAAGGTACTTACTCATCGATAGCGATGTACTTCCATCGCTTCAACGGTCCGAAGATGCTGCCGCCGCTGGGAGATCCCTTCCTCTTGCGGAGCTCCTCGAAGTCCACGCAAAGATGACCGAAGCACTGTACATGACGGCCGGAGCGCGGCGGAGTCAAAGAAGAACCAAGAGCGATGGCTTCAGGCGAGCCCGGCTGCGGCGAACAGCCCGGCTCTGTCACGTTGCGACCTCCCGAGGCTCCTGGAGCCTCAGCCTCGGGAGCCGCATGCCGCATCTCATCAGCGACTGACGCCTCAGGAGGGGCGTCGCAAGCTCCCGAGGACGACACCCCTGGATCACCGCTCGGCATGTGCTCCTCAGCACCTGAGCAGCCGGCCCTTGTCGCAGCTCACTCCCCCGTACCGTCACCTGGGGCGAGCTCGACACTGGCGGGGAAGACGGGGACCACGCTAACGGGATTCTCGCGGGTCCCACCAAGCCAATTGGGCGCAGCCCCCACTCATCAAAGGAAGGCATGTTCGCAGCAAAGGTAACCTTGTTCTTGCAGCGGTACAACATGCAGCTTTTCCTGGCTATCTCGTCCGGCAGAGGGACACCAGATAGGACCGTGAGCATTGTTTGCCGCTCGGTGAGAGGAAGCCCCTCCTAAAGAAACCTCATCTTGTCCTATCCGCTGAGCAAGTCCCACATCGGGCGAGAATGGTGCTGAAGCGGAGCAACTCGACGCTTGACGAACTCCCTCACCACCATGGGCGCAGTCACACCAAGGTCCTTCAACCACCGCAGCCTGGTCCAGACGGGGCAAAGGCAGGGGCTCGCGAGCCTCTGGTGACCCCAGCCGGAGTTTGGAATGGCAGGCCCCACCGGAGCTTGGAGAAGAGGGTTGAGCATGCCAGCATCAACAAACACCCATTGCATGCGGAACTCACTCGTGGATGGAGGGAGCTCGAAGTCGATTCCCATGCCTGCCATCGCAGCCACGACCTGGAAGCCCACACACCCTGAGCTTTGTCGGGCACCATTGAGATGCAGCGAGACCAAGTGGCGGAGGAGTGCCACGGAGGGGGAGATGCCCACCATGGCCTCACACACGAAAGCGAAGACGGCAAGAAGGGTCACAGATTGAGGGTCGAGATGGAGCATGTGGATCTGATAGTGCTCGAGCACCACATTGAAGGTGGAGATGGGAGGAAGCAGGCCAGCCCAGAGGGCATCAATGAAGATCGGAACCTCGGTGACTTCCCGAGCCATGCTGGACCGAGACGCGGGCCAGGCTGGCGTCTCTCCCCACCCATTGAAGCCGGAGGTGAGCATGGGGCGCACCTTGCCCATGGCCTCGTCGTTGAGCACCCGAGGCCCGCTGAGCGCCGGCTCGAAGGATGGAGGCACAGTTGGCGAGGACAAAGGTTTCTTCCCCTTGTCGGCTCGTTTCGGCGCCAAGGCGGTGAAGCGGGCGGTACACTGGTCAGATTGAGAAGTCGGAGCAGGGCGTTGAGGAAGCAAGGAGATGGGAAGAGCCAGGCATGGCGAAGGAAGAATAATTGTGCAGGCCGCAGGGGCCGCATAGCCAGGCGGATTCAAAGGCAGCATGGGGAAGTGGAGATGCCCACGTCCAATGAACCGCCATGCGTCGACCGAGGCCACATCCTTTGGGGGCCCGCGACGCTCTGAACTTGACCCTTGGCTTTGCCGCAAAGCCAAGCCCAAGCGCACCTTGGCCCCGGGGAATACTGTCGGTGTTCTGGGAACGACGGTCCCCAGACTTGCCTGCCTACGGCCCATGGCGTGGCGGGGCCAGCAGGCCGTATGGCCCATCTTCACCAACAAGGCACCCAAGACCCTCGCGAGGGGCCAAGCCTCGTGAGACGGACGATGCAAGACCTACTCAGGAGTGCCCTGGTGAGGCAGGCTCGCGAGGAGCAGAGATATCAAGGCAAGGCAGACCTCACAAGGCCCTCGTGACGTGAGCAATGAAGATCGACACCAGGCGGGCTCCAGGCGGGCGCTAGCGCGCGCAACGTCCTTGCTTCCTCTTTGGTGCAGGGGAGGCAAGCGCAGCCGCGGAGTACCGAGGCATCAGGCAAAGGTTGCCATTTCGGTGCAACAAGACCAAGACCAGGAGGACGGTGTCGGATGTGGGGTTCCGGCTAACCCTTAAGGTTTGAACACTGCGGTGCGCGCGAAGTCTTTCCCTTCTACCAATCTAAGATCTAGCTCGCTAAGATCTTGCGGGCGAACTCGATGAACACGCAACACAGAAAGACACAGGGTTTATACCGGTTCGGCCACCGTTGCGGTGTAATACCCTACTCCAGGGTGGTGGTGGTGGATTGCCTCTTGGGCTGATGATGAACAGTACAAGGGGAAGAACAACCTCCTCAGGTTGAGGTGTTCTTGTGCGTATGGACTTGTGTGTATCTATGGGCCTGGTGAGCTCTCCCCTCTCTTCTATGTTGGCTAGTCCTATTTATAGAGGCCCTGGTCCTCTTCCCAAATATCGAGCGGGAAGGGAGCCAACAATGGCGGGCTAATTTGAAGGAGGACAACTAGTACAAGCTACCCTGACAAAAGGTAGTCTGCGCCTGTGAAAGGCTCTGGGGTCACGCCGTCTTGGGCTCCACGATGACCTCCGTCTTGCAGTCCTTCTGGTCTTGGTCTTGTTGAACCGAAATGGCAACCTTTGCCTGAGGCCTCGGTACTCCGCGGCTGCGCTTGCCTCCTTTGCACCAAAGAGGAAACAAGGACATTGCACGCACTTGCGCCCGCGTGGTGTTGATCGTCATAGCTCACTCCCCAGGCGCCAGCTGACCTTCGCGAGGGGCCCGAACCGAACATGGCCCGCTGCTTGAAGAAGACTTCAGGATCGAGGCTAGCCAGCTACCAACCATGACCAGGGGAGGAGCCATTGGCATGCCTTCTGAGCTCCGAGCAAGGCCGCGAAGAAAGGATGGCGAAGGCGCAAGCTCGGGCGCCTTGATAACTGCCCAACTCCCCTGGCTGACCCCACGCCATGGGCAGCGTCCGAGCCTGTAGTGCTGGAGTTTGGCGGGTGCAATGGGATGAGAGGGAGCTGCTTCTCTGGAGATTTTGCGGCCTTAGCAGAAGGGGACCTTAGGGGACAATCGTCAGGAAAGGAAGGCGGCACATAGAAGATCACCCAGATAAGGTACTTACTCATCGATAGCGATGTACTTCCATCGCTTCAACGGTTCGAAGATGCTGCCGCCGCTGGGAGATCCCTTCCTCTTGCGGAGCTCCTCGAAGTCCACGCAAAGATGACCGAAGCGCTGGACGTGACGGCCGGAGCGCGGCGGAGTCAAAGAAGAACCAAGAGCGATGGCTTCAGGCGAGCCCGGCTGCGGCGAACAGCCCGGCTCTCTCACGTTGCGACCTCCCGAGGCTCCTGGAGCCTCATCCTCGGGAGCCGCATGCCGCATCTCATCAGCGACTGACGCCTCAGGAGGGGCGTCGCAAGCTCCCGAGGACGACACCCCTGGATCACCGCTCGTCATGTGCTCCTCAGCACCTGAGCAGCCGGCCCCTGTCGCAGCTCACTCCCCCATACCATCACCTGGGGCGAGCTCAGCACTGGCGGGGAAGACGGGGACCACGCTAACGGGATTCTCGCGGGTCCCACCAAGCCAATTGGGCGCAACCCCCACTCATCAAAGGAAGGCATGTTCGCAGCAAAGGTAACCTTGTTCTCGCAGCGGTACAACATGCAGCTTTTCCTGGCTATCTCGTCCGGCAGAGGGACACCAGATAGGACCGTGAGCATTGTTTGCCGCTCGGTGAGAGGAAGCCCCTCCTAAAGAAACCTCATCTTGTCCTGTCCGCTGAGCAAGTCCCACATCGGGCGAGAATGGTGCTGAAGCGGAGCAACTTGACGCTTGACGAACTCCCTCACCACCATGGGCGCAGTCACACCAAGGTCCTTCAACCACTGCAGCCTGGTCCAGACGGGGGAAAGGCAGGGGCTCGCGAGCCTCTGGTGACCCCAGCCGGAGTTTGGAATGGCAGGCCCCACCGGAGCTTGGAGCAGAGGGTTGAGCATGCCGGCATCAACAAACACCCATTGCATGCGGAACTCACTCGTGGATGGAGGGAGCTCGAAGTCGATTCCCATGCCTGCCATCGCAGCCACGACCTGGAAGCCCACACACCCTGAGCTTTGTCGGGCACCATTGAGATGCAGCGAGAAGAAGTGGCGGAGGAGTGCCACAGAGGGGGAGATGCCCACCATGGCCTCACACACAAAAGCGAATACGGAAAGAAGGGTCACAGATTGAGGGTCGAGATGGAGCATGTGGATCTGATAGTGCTCGAGCACCACGTTGAAGGTGGAGATGGGAGGAAGCAGGCCAGCCCAGAGGGCATCAATGAAGATCGGAACCTCGGTGACTTAGGCCAGGCTGGCGTCTCTCCCCACTCATTGAAGCTGGAGGCGAGCATGGGGTGCACCTTGCCCATGGCCTCGTCGTTGAGCACCCGAGGCCCGCTAAGCACCGGGTCGAAGGATGGAGGCGCAGTTGGCGAGGACAAAGATTTCTTCCCCTTGTTGGCTCGTTTCAGTGCCATGGCGGTGAAGCGGGCGGAACACTGGTCAGATTGAGAAGGCGGAGCAGGGCGTCGAGGAAGCAGGGAGATGGGAAGAGCCAGGCGTGGCGAAGGAAGAATAAGTGTGCAGGCCGAATGGGCCGCATAGCCAGGCGGATTCAAAGGCAACATGGGGAAGTGGAGATGCCCACGTCCAATCAACCGCCACGCATCGACCGAGGCCGCATGCTTTGGGGGCCCGCGGTGCTCTGAACTTGACCCTTGGCTTCGCCGCGAAGCCAAGCCTGAGCGCACCTTGGCCCCGAGGACTACTATTGGTGTTCTGGGAATGGGGGTCCCCAGAGTTGCCTGCCTGCGGCCCATGGCGTGGCGGGGCCAGCAGGCCGTACGGCCCATCTTAACCAACAAGGCACCCAAGACACTCGCGAGGGGCCAAGCCTCACGAGACGGATGATGCAAGACCTACTCAGGAGTGGCCTGGTGAGGCAGGCTCGCGAGGAGCGGAGATATCAAGGCGAGGCGCACCTCACAAGGCTCTCGTGACGTGAGCCATGAAGATCGACACCAGGCGGGCTCCAGGCGGGCGCTAGCACGCGCAACGTCCTTGTTTCCTCTTTGGTGCAAGGGAGGCAAGCGCAGCCGCGGAGTACCGAGGCATCAGGCAAAGGTTGCCATTTCGGTGCAACAAGACCAAGACCAGGAGGATGGTGTCGGATGTGGGGTTCCAGCTAACCCTTAAGGTTTGAACACTGGGGAGTGCGCGAAGTCTTTCCCTTCTACCAATCTACGCTCTAGCTCGCTAAGATCTTGCGGACGAACTCGACGAACACGCAACACAGAAAGACACAGGGTTTATACTGGTTCGGCCACTATTGCGGTGTAATACCCTACTCCAGTGTGGTGGTGGTGGATTGCTCTTGGGCTGATGATGAACAGTACAAGAGGAAGAACAACCTCCTCAGGTTGAGGTGTTCTTGTGCATATGGACTTGTGTGTATCTATGGGCCTGGTGAGCTCTCCCCTCTAATCTGTGGTGGCTAGTCCTATTTATAGAAGCCCTGGTCCGCTTCCCAAATATCGAGTGGGAAGGGAGCCAACAATGGAGGGCTAATTTGAAGGGGGACAACTAGTACAAGCTACCCTGACAAAAGGTAGTCTGCGCCTGTGAAAGGCTCTGGGGTTTATACTGGTCTTGGCCTTGTTGCACCGAAATGGCAACCTTTGCCTGAGGCCTCGGTACTCCACGGCTGCGCTTGCCTCCTTTGCACCAAAGAGGAAAAAAGGACATTGCATGCACTGGCGCCCGTCTGGCGCCCGCGTGGTGTTGATCGTCATGGCTCACGTCACGAGAGCCTCGTGAGGTTCGCCTTGCCTTGATATCTCCGCTCCTCGCGAGCCTGCCTGACCAGGCCACTCAGGAGAAGGTCTTGCGTCGTCCACCTCGCGAGGCCTGAACCCTCACGAGGGTCTTGGGTGCCTTGTTGGTGAAGGTGGGCCGTACGGCCTGCCGGCTCAGCCACGCCATGGGCCGCAGGAAGGCAGGTCTGGGGACCCCCGTTCCCAGAACACCGACAATAGCCCCGGTGCCCAAGGTGCGCGCGGGCTTGGCTTCGTAGCGAAGCCAAGGGTCAAGTTCAGAGCACCGCGGGCCCCAAAAGCCTGTGGCCTTGGTTGACGCGTGGCGGTTGATTGGACGTGGGCGTCTCCGCTTCCCCACGTTGCCTTTGGAACTGCATGACTTGACAAGTCCCTGCGACATGCAAGGGAAACCCATCTCTTCCTCGCTTGCTTGCTTCTTATTTTCTTCATTGCTTGCAGTGTCTTTGATGGCGCCACATAGGAAGTTCTCTGCCGCCGAGAAGGGGAAGGCCCCTCGCGAGGGCCCCGGTTCACCGGTGCCCAAGCGCGGCCGTGGCCGTCCGTGCAAGCACGCTGCGACCCCCGCCGTGGCCCACCGTCGAGGCGACGCCGCGGCACGTGGAGGGCACCGTCCCAACCGTGGCGGTCCAACTGACGAGGGGAGGCGCGCGATGGTGGCGCGGCCTCCCCGCCCACGCTTTTGTTCAGCAGAGGTGTCGCCGGAGTTCGTCGTCTGGTCAGAAAACCTGGACGGCAACTGGCTCTAGCTTCCATGCTTCCTTGTCAATGTACTGCCGGCCAATGGTCCAGGCAGGCTCTGGTTGCAGGCGGATGGTTGCTGCAGCAAGGCCTCCTGGGTCGCGGTCGAGACCTCCTCCGCGGGCAACATTGCCCTGGCCTGTGGCTGGCAGATGATCGCCCGCGCGTGCGGCCTGTTCAGGCGGTGCACGCTCCACTTCAAGTATGACGGTGGATCGAACCTCTATGTGAGGGTGTTCGGGGAAGATGGTCGCCGCGCCGGGTGCTGCCCCGAGATGAACGATGGTGAGGAGGTGCTCGGCCTTGGTGACGGTTGGGACGAGGATGAGGACAAGCCTGTCCTCTGCTATGGCGGCTCTTCCTACGGTGACAGCTCTAGCAGCGATGGCTACGACCAGCCGCCGCGCCCACTTCGAACGAGGCAGCGGGTCATCTCATCGTCGCGCCTCCGTGAAGCGCAAGGAGGGGTCTGGCTAGGCTCGGGGCGTCGCCAAGGGCCTGCCTACGCGGATTGCTGATACGCCGCTTTGTTTAGCTTTTTCCTTTTTTTCTGCATGAGAAAATGAAACCAGTATAGGCCCAGAGGGGCGTGTATCGAGCTGTGGTTCTTTGTCAATGCAACTTGCGTGTTATTCCCATGCCGTGTTGTTATTTTGTGCAAAGATAACTTAACTTGGCGCGTTTGGGACGCCCTTTCCTTCACGAGATGTCTGCGTTTGCTCAGGAACTGCAAAAAATTTGTTAGCGGGTGTGCTAGAGGATTTGTTGTTCACCCAAACCTTTACTTGGCGCTTTGTATCGCAGTACCCGAGGGGCATGGATTAGGAGAGATGTGCCAGCTTTCAGGCTCGAATGAGGGTGACTCGCGAGAAGGCAGATAGAAGAAAAATGCTCGCGAAGGCACCTGCCCAGTGACTCGCGAGAAGGCAGAGAGAAGAAAAATGCTCGCGAGGGCATCTGCCTAGCCCCCTCATGAGGAATGTGATAGAGAGAGATCATGAGCAAACCAGAGCCAAAAAATGTGGTAAAAGGTGAAGGAACCAAATCAACAAGGAACGCTAAGGGCAAACTTGATTAAGGAGAAGCGAGCCAACTTCGAAAAGCAAATGAAAAGCCGCATCCGACACCTAATCTAGTCTTCAAGTCTTCTCACCAGCGCGGAGCTAAGTGTTGTCCACTAGGCGTGGGAGGGAGCCCCAGGGCCTGAGGCCGGCGCTCCTGAGACTCCGGGGCGTGTACAGCCCCAACTCATTATTACATGAGTGTCATGGGTAGCAATTCTTCACAGGCACCGGGCCTTGCTTCACAGGCTCTGGGCCTTGCTTCTCAGGCTCTGGGCCTTGCTTCTCAGGCTCTGGGCCTTGCTTCACAGGCTCTGGGCCTTGCTTCACAGGCTCTGGGCCTTGCTTCTCAGGCTCTGGGCCTTGCTTCACAGGTAGAACCTCCGGAGGTGCTGGATGTTCCAGGCGTTTTGGATAGGTATCCCTTCTTGCGTCTCCAGGCGCACCGCGCCAGGCCTGGAGATGTGGACGACCCTGAACGGGCCCTCCCACATGGGTGAAAGCTTGTGCAACCCTTCCCTGGAGAGGACCGGCCTTAGGATCAGGTCACCCGTCTCGAGCGTCCTAGAGCGAATGTTGCGGCCGTGGTAACGCCGCAGCGCTTGCTCGTACCTTGCCGCCCTTAATGCAGCTTCGCGACGACGTTCCTCCCCCAGCACAAGGTCCATCCCTTGCATGGCATCCTGCTGCGTTTCTCGAACGCCAAGACCTGCGCGGAGCGATGCTTGAGCTCATGAGGGAGGACTGCTTCAGCTCCATAGACGAGGAAGAACGGAGTCTCACCCCTTGGCTTGGTAGCCGTAGTGCGGATGGACCATAGCACGGACTGGAGCTCGTCGTGCCAGCCCCTGCCGCGGGCCTCCAGCTTCTTCTTGAAGGTCCTGGTCTTGAGGCCCCTCAGGACCTCAGCGTTGGCGCGCTCAGCTTGACCATTGTTCCTGGGGTGGTCCACCGAAGCGTAGCAGATCTATGTTCCAAGGTTAGCACAGTAGGTTTTAAAGAGGTTACTAGTGAACTGCTAGCCATTATCTGTGATGATACGTTTGGGGACCCCGAAGCGGCTCACGAGGCCCTTGATGAACTTGACAGCAGAGCCGGCTGGAATGGTCCGGACGGCTTCCACTTCCGCCCATTTGGTGAACTTGTCGATGGCGACGTAGAGATAACAGTAGCCCCCTGACGCTCGTGGGAACGGGCCTAGGATGTCTAGCCCCTAGACCGTGAACAACCACGTGAGTGGGATGGTTTGGAGGCCCTGAGCAGGCTAATGGATTTGCTTGGCGTGGAATTGGCAAGCTTCGCAGGATTTCACTAGCTCGGTCGCATCGTTGAGTGTTGTGGGCCAATAGAATCCGCTGCGGAAGGCCTTGCCGACGAGGGTCCATGATGATGAGTGATATCCACAGTTCCCGCCATGTATGTCAGTCAGCAGCTCCCTCCCTTGATCGCTGGAGATGCAGCATAGCATGACATCATTTGGTTGTTTCTTGTACAACTCGCCATCTTGAATGCAGTATGCCGTGGCCTTCTGGGCCACGCGCTCTGCGTCCTCTTCCTTCTCCGGCAGTGTCCCGTGCATCAGGTACTCGTTGAACTCCTTGGTCCAGCACTCTTGCTGGGGCTCGAGCGCCAAGAGTAGCCGAGCTCCTGAGGTTGGGCCGCAAGCTGGTGCTCCCATGGCCGGGGGCTGTGGGAGCTCCTCCCGAGGCTGAGTCGTGCTTGAAAGAGGTGGCGTAGCTGACGACTTGAACAGCCACTCTTCAAAGATGCTAGGCTCTTGCGGTTGCCGCTTGGATGCTCTCTTGGCGATGTCGTCGGCTTTCTTGTTGGTGCCCCGGGGCACGTGCTGCAGCTCCAAGCCTGAGAACTGCTTTTCCATCTTGCGCACCTCCGCAAGGTAGGCCTCCATGTGCTCGTCCTTTGGCTTGTTCACTTTGTTGGAAAAGTTGATGAGGAGTTGTGAGTCACCCTTGATGGTAAGGAGCCTCACCCCCAGAGCCGCCACAGCCTTCATGCCGGCTATGAGGCCTTCGTATTCCGCGATATTGTTGGAGACCTTCTCACCGTGCTGGAAGCAGAGTTGCATGGCGTAGTAAAGCTTGTCCTGAGTGGGCGAGATGAGCACTGCTCCAGCCCCCGCGCCCTGG
This sequence comes from Triticum aestivum, assembly GCF_018294505.1. Classification (NCBI taxonomy): domain Eukaryota; kingdom Viridiplantae; phylum Streptophyta; class Magnoliopsida; order Poales; family Poaceae; genus Triticum; species Triticum aestivum. Next base: position 121,624,920 of record NC_057803.1, read on the forward strand.
TGTGCAAAGGCGCCATCGAAATACATGACCCAGCCGTCTGGCGCCTCACTTCCTGGGGAGGTGGACCGGTCTTCTCCTTCCTCAAGAGCCTGGGCATCTGTCCATTCTGACACAAAATCGGCGAGCGTGGCTCCCTTGATGACCCTGGTGGTGCTGAACTCCAGCTGGAATGCTTGCAGCTCGATGTTCCATTTAGCGACCCTTCCAGCTGAGTTTGGGCTCCTGAGTGTCCTCTCCAATGGGTAAGATGAGACGACCTTGATGGGGTGCCCCTGGAAGTAGTGTCGCAGCTTGCGCGAGGCCACCAAGAGTGCGAGCAGGAGCTTTTGCGGCATGGGGTAGCATGCCCTTGCGTCCCACAGTACGGTGCCGACGAAGTACACCGGGTGCTAGATGAAGGCTAGCACACTGTTGAGGCTCGGGGCAGATTGTGGCGTATCCTGAGGTGGAGGGTTTCCTGAGACTTGGCCATCCTCAGGAGTTTCCGCGACGCTGCCCTGCCGAGCTTGGTATTCTGCCGCTGATGGCTCTGGTGTGCCTTCCTGACCCTGCGCTGCATCAACTCTGGCTTGGTGCGGCGCATCCTTGCCTCTGCAGTCCTTCCGAACCGCCACCCGCGCCGCGCTGGCGGAGTATGGGGTGGCGGCGAGGTAGAGTACCTGAGGCTCGAGAGGCCGCAGCGCCACCATCACCGGGGGGCTGATGAAGTATTTCTTGAGGTCTTGGAAGGCCCGGTCGGCCTCCGGGGTCCACTCAAAGGGGCCTTTCTTCTTCACGAGCTTAAAGAAGGGTAAGGCGCACTCGCCTAGCTTAGAGATGAAACGCCCTAACGTGGTCACTCGACCTGCCAGGTTTTGCATCTCCTTGAGGGTCTGTGGTGGGCTCATGTCTTCGATGGCCTTGATCTTCTCCGGGTTCGCCTCGATCCTTCTGTGCGATACGAGAAACCCCAGCAACTTGCCAGAGGGGACGCCAAACACACACTTCTCCGGGTTAAACCTCAAGTTTACCCGGCGCAAACTCTCAAAGGTCTCCTCCAAGTCCTGAATCAACGTCTCCGCCTCGCCAGATTTGATCACTATGTCATCAATGTAGGCCTCTGTGTTCCTGCCGAGCTGCCGCCCCAAGGCGATGTGCATCAGCCGCTGAAATGTTGCGCCCGCGTTGCGAAGGACTAAAGGCATGCAAGTGTGGCAGTACACCCCACATGGTGTCAAGAAGGCCATCTTATCCACATCCTCCACCGCCATCTTGATCTGATGGTATCCAGAGAACGCATCCATGAAACATAACAAATCACACTCGGCGGTGGAGTCGATGATTTGATCGATGCGTGGAAGGGGGAATGGATCTTGGGGGCAGGCTTTGTTGAGGTTGGTGAAGTCTATGCACATCCGTTCCTTCCCACCTTTCTTCGGCACTACGACGGGATTTGCCAACCATTCGGGGTATCGAACTTCTCGGATGGTTCCTGCCGCCTCCAGCTTGCGTGTCTCTTGGACAATGAAGACCTGCTTCTCAGTGGACTGCCGTCTTGCTCGCTGCTTCACGGGGCGTACGTTGGGGCATTCCCTTAGATGATGTTGGATTACCCCTCTTGGGACCGCTACCAGCTGATTGGGCTCCCACGTGAATATCTCCTTGTTCGCGTGCAAAAACCTCACCAAAGCGTGGCTCCTAAGGACCCGTCCTCGTTGACCGGCACCTGCTTGGTCTCCGCCTTGTCTTGGGTGAACAGCTGCCTCTTCTTGGTGGGCACGGTCTCCTTGGCCTCAGGCACACCGGCGCCGGCTGGCTGTGCCGCTGCCGCGGTCTTGAAGGCGAGCCTGAGCACCATCAAGGCCTCCTTAGTGCCCCCCTTGATGCTGAGGACGCCCTTGCTCCCTGGCATCTTCATGAGGTTGTATGCCGGGTGAGTCACCGCCATGAACTGAGTGAGAGCCGGGTACCCGAGGATGGCGTTGTACGGGAGACCGATGCGGGCGATGTTAAAGTCCACCAGCTCGGTGCGATAGTTGTCTCACGTGCCAAAGGTGACAGGGAGGCGGATCTGCCCCAGAAAGTGAGCGGCTCCACCACCCACTCCTGTGAAGGGCTTGCTGAGGCTGAGCCGTTCGAGCGGCACATGAAGAAGGCTGAAGGCTTCCACGGAGAGCAAGTTGAGGTCGACGCCACCGTCGATGAGGGTCTTGGTGACGGCCATGTTGCAGATGGTGCATGTGCACAGCATTGGGATCATCCCGGAGCCGGCGGTAGAGCCGGGGTGGTCTTTGAGTCGAAGGTGAGGTCGACCTCTGGCGCAACCCAGCCCGGCGGAGCCCCCGGGCGCTCGTAGGCTGCCCCAATCTGGCGGAAGAAAGGCTTGACGTGGCGATCTGAAGGAGGTGCTTGGGAGCCACCCAGCAGTGTCGCGGAGTTCCCCCCAGGACGTCACCGTGGATCTCGGGAGGTTGAGCAGCCAGGCGCGCGGCTCGCCGATGAGCGCTAGGGGGAACAAGTTTGCCATGATCTTGTCGTCGCCTCCGGCTTCGAGGACGGCCTCGTCGTATGCTAGCAGGAACAACGACGAGTCTGCCGTGCCATTGTAACACGGCGGCATCTCCAGCCCGAACTTGGCCGGCCACTGCACCTGCCGTAGAGCGGGGGCCAGGGCTCGGTACCCAGACTCCCTGCTGCTAGTATTGGCCGCAGAGGTTGGTGGCGGGGTGCCTACCATGGGAGCATAGTGCGGCGGTGCGGGGCGCTGGTTGGTGGAAAGAAGCCCCGGCGCACCCCTACCTGGTGCGCCAAATGTCGAATGCAGGGTTCTGGCTAACCCTTAAGGTTCAAACACTGGGATGCGCGCAAAGTCTTTCCCTTCTACCAATCTACACTCTAGCTCGCTAAGATCTTGCGGACGAACTCGAGGAACGTGTAACACAGAAAGACACAGGGTTTATACTGGTTCGGGCCACCATTGCGGTGTAATACCCTACTCCGGTGTGGTGGTGCTGGATTGCCTCTTGGGCTGATGATGAACAATACAAGGGGAAGAACAGCCTCCTCAGGTTGAGGTGTTCTTGTGCGTATGGACTTGTGTGTATTTATGGGCCTGGTGAGCTCTCCCCACTCTTCTGTGGTGGCTAGTCCTATTTATAGAGGCCCTGGTCCTCTTCCCAAATATCGAGCGGGAAGGGAGCCAACAATGGCGGGCTAATTTGAAGGGGGACTGCTAGTACAAGCTATCCTGACAAAAGGTAGTCTGCGCCTGTGAAAGGCTCTGGGCTGACGCCGTCTTGGGCTCCACGATGACCTCCATCTTGCAGTCCTTCTGGTCTTGGTCTTGTTGCACCAAAACGGCAACCTTTTCCTAAGGCCTCGGTACTCCGCGGCTGCAGTTGCCTCCTTTGCACCAAGGAGGAAACATGGACACTACGCGCACTGGCGCCCGCCTGGCACCCACATGGTGTCGATCGTCATGGCTCACGTCATGTGAGCCTCGCGAGGTTCACCTCGCCTTGATATCTCCGCTCCTCGCTGTCGGATTTCGGGTTCCGGTAGACCCTTGAGGTTCGAACACTGGGGTGCGCGCGGGGATTTCACCTTCTACCTACCTGCACCCCTCCGCCTCGCTAAGATCTAAGCTATGGAAAGAACAGCACAAGAGACACAAGGTTTATACTGGTTCGGGCCACCGTTGTGGTGTAATACCCTACTCCAGTGTGTGGTGTGGTGGATTGCCTCTTGGGCTGATGATGATGAGCAATACAAGGAAGAACAGCCTCGCGAGGGTCTGTTCTTGGCTGGGGGGATGAACTGCTAGGAGGAGTTCAGTCACCCTTCTCTCTCTCTCTCTCTCTCTTCTCGATTCTCTCTCTGATTTGGATCCGATCTCCCATCTCCCCTACCCTGTGGGTGGCTAGTCCTATTTATAGGCAAAGGCCCTGGGCCTCTTCCCAAATATTGAGCGGGAAGGGCGCCAACAATTGGCCATTTTGAAGGGGAACATCTGGTACACTTATCCTGACTAAAGTTGGTCCTCGCCTGCCAAAGGCTCTGGTGGTGACGCTGGCTTGGGCTCCACAATGACTTCCTCCCTGCCGTTGGACTGGTCTTGGTCTCCTTGCACCGAAACGGTTGCCTTTGCTTGATGCTCTCGCCTGCGCTTGCTCCCTTTGCACCAAAGAGGAAAGGAGGACATTGCGCGGCTGGCGCCTGCCTGGCGCCTTTGGTCGTCATGGCTTGCGTCACGGGCACCTCATGAGGTACCCCGCCTTGATCTCTCCGCCTCCTCGCGAGCCAGCCTGATGAGGCCGTGCCTGAGGAAGCTCCGTGTCATCCGCCCCACGAGGCTTGGCCCCTCGCGAGGGTCTTGGGTCTGTGTTGATGAAGATGGGCCGTGCTGGGCCCCTCCTCGAGCCACGCCACAGGCCGCAGGCAGGCAAGTCTGGGGACCCCGGTTCCCATCACACCGACAGTAGCCCCAGGGCCCAGGGCGCGTCCGGACTTGGCCGTGCAGGGAGGCGAAAGGGCATGAGCGAAGCGCCGCGGGTCCTAACAGCCTGCGGCCTTGGGCGCCGCGTGGCGGTTGACTGGACGTGGGCGCCTCAGCAACCGCGCGAGTTGATAAGCGAGCGGCATCTGCCTAGGCTTTGCTTTTTGCTTTTTCCGGTTGCTGCTCAGATCCCCTTTCTTGCGCCTCTCCTTCCTTCCTCCAAAATTTCCAGATCTACTTCGACCGCGTGACCTAGGAAGCCATGGCGCCTTGTCAGTCCCCGGCCAGAGCTTGGTACTCGTCTGCCCTGGACTCGCCGAACGTGTCTGAGGCGAGCCTCGCCCGGTTGCGCCGGATGGCGGCGGCGCAGGGCATCGACGGGGCGAAGGTGTTCAAGGCCGGCTCCGCCACCCTTGAGGGCCAAGGGAGCACCTTCTATCCGTTCTTTGTAAGCGCCATTGCTGCTGGTCTGGTGCCTCCCTTCTCGGTGTTCTTCTTCTCTGTCCTCCGCCATTATAAGCTACAGGCTTTGCATCTCCACCCCAACTCCGTCCTTCTCCTGGCAATCTTCGCCTATTACTGCAAGGCTCACGTTGGGGTGAAGCCCTCAGTGGCCTTGCTGCGCCACTACTTCTACCTCCGGACCTCTCGCGGTCCTGCTTCCGCGTGCGCGAGCTTCATCGCGTACGATGGCGCCATTGCCATTTCGAACCCCGGGAAAAGGATTGAGGGCTTCAGGAGAAAGTGGGTCTTGGCAGATGCTGGGCGCATCCACCCTCGGCTGATCTTGCCCACGGAGCAACCCACGAGCTCCAGCAATTGGGGTTGAGCGGAGCTCGCGGACCCCCGCGCGAAGCTGGTGTTGGAGAAGATGGACGCGGATCTGAAGCCGGCCAACATGGCGGCGACGAAGCTGACCGGTGCGTCGCTGCTGAGGGAATTCCTAGAGCACTAGCTGGCTCCGCTTCGGTAGTACTCACTTCCGATGTGGAGGCCCCATCCGAGCCTCGCGGCCTTGGCCGACGAAGATCTAGCTGCGGTCCTCCAATCTCTGGTCGGGGGCGATGTGGCGAGGTTGGAGGGCGCTCCTACGCCCTTGTTCCTCCGCGACGACTGGGAGCAGGTAGTGGAGTCCATGCCCGTCTTCAACGGGGACGGGCCCGTGCCCATGGAAACTCCCGGGGAATCAGTGGACGTGTCCTCCGACGACTCCAGCAAAGAGGAGGAAGGAGGGGAGCGGGAAAAAGGGCCTGACTCCAAGGCGACTGACGGAGAGTCGAGGGCTCCCCTCCCCCGACGCAGGTCCCGCGCTCTCCGCCTCTCTCCGAACGATGACGATGAGGATGATGACGAGCAGGGCGGTGGGAGCTTGCCCCCGAACCCGAAGAAGGACAGGACCGGGCTGATCTCCCGCGGGTCTGCCCCGGCCCTGAGGCGGACCGCAGACGCGCCTTTCGCTCCCGAGCTTCCCAAGGTTGACCCTTCCAGCCGGCTTTCAGGCTTCAAATTTGGCCGGAGGCTGCCTGAGCTCACTGGCAATGACCCGTAAGCGCTTGATTCTTGTCTTTATTTCTTGTTCTGCTACTGAGGCTTGACGTCCACATCTTTTGGATAGGCTGGCGCCCGCAGCAAAGAAGCCGAAGGGAGCTCCTGAGGTTCCATCCCTGGCAGCGCCTCTGCCCGCGAAGGAAGGTGACCGCGATGCACGAGCTTCTCCTGCCCGGTCGTCCTCACGAGGCCTGGCTGAGCCGGCTGGGGCGAGCTCAGCCCCCATGGCCCAAGTGACTCCCGAGGTGCCTTTGCCTGCTGCCGCCACTACAGCCGTTGGGGCGCAGCAGGCTCCGCCTCAAGATGTTGTGGTCGCGCTGCCGCCTTCTCCTCCTACTCCACCGACTGCTGTTTCTCCTACTCCTCCTTTCATTCTGGATCGTGTTGTTGCTGAACTAGACCGGCTGCGGAAGGATCTTCTTGGTGCCGACCCTCACTTGGTGGCCGAGCGCTTGGAGCTGGCTTCAGGATGGATTCGCTCCGACGCTTCAATTCGGGCGGCGCTGGTCCAGGCCTCGACGGCTTGCGATGAGGAGACGCAGGCCGTCCTTGAGGCGAAGGCTGCTCGTGACGCAGCCCTGGGGGAGGTGGTCGACGTCCGTGGTCGCTGCAAGGCGCTGGAGGACGAGCTGCAAGGCCTGCGGGACCAGCTCGCGAAAGAGGCCCGCCTTCACCAGGAGCAGGAAGAAGGCGTGAAGGCTCGCGAGGCGGCCGTCAAGGAGAGGGAGGTCAAGCTCAGGAGGCGCCATGACTGCCTAGGCGCGCTGGAGCAGGAGTTGGGGGCGAGGAAGGTTGAGCTGGACGACAAGGCTCAGGATCTTGCCGAGGACCGCGTGGCCTTCGCGGAGATGGAGGCAAAGGCTCGCTCCTTGCTGAGGATGCTTTACGATAGCGGCCTGGAGAGCCCGCTGGCTGGCGCCGAGGATGGCCCCGCCAAGCTGCTTCCCTTCCTGGTTCGCGCTCTTGAAGATGTCGCCCTTGGGCTTGGCCCCACGGCCGAGGACGAGGCGCGTGTCCTGTCTTCTCCAGCGCTGACGCGGGTCCTCACCCACATCTACCTTAGCGATCCCGGTGTCGACCTCGACAGCCTGCTGGAGCCAGTAAGCGGCGACCGTGCCGCTACCGCTGCTGAGGCCATGAAGGGTCGCGCGGAGGCTCTGCTGGGGAAGTTCCGGGCCTTCAGCACCAAGCCGAAGCAAGGCACTGCCGACCCCGCTGCTCCATGAGGCGAACCCACTCCGCGCTGTTCCACCGCCGACAAGTGACTCCGTTGTGGCTCCTGTCCTGCCTTTAATTCTTGCACATGTATCATGCCTCGGGGAGGCGTTTAAAATTGCATTTGGCATTGAGATAACAGTGTGGACTGTAATATTTGCTTTTGAATTCCTTGAAATTTACGCTTTTCCTTCCTACTTGCTTATGTTCTACGCCGGCAGAGCCCGGCCCCGCGCATACCTCAGCCGCCGTTAGCCCTGACCGGAAACCAGGACGGGACCAAGGAGTGAGGGGGTACGTGACAAGTTAGGCTCCTGAGTTGCAATGCTCAGGAGTCCCCCTTGGCGCACGAACAACAAGTAGGGAGGTGTGATGTGGGTGGATCTACCATTCTACGTCTGCAGAGCCCGACCGCGCGCATACCTCAACCGCCGTTAGCCTTTCGGAACTAAGGAGTGAGGGGCTACGTGACCAGTTAGGCTCCTGAGTCGCGATGCTCAGGAGTCCCCCTTGACGCTCAAACGGCCTTCATACCTTGGCTCCACTCGGGGAGAGACGCGCGATGAACCAGGCCCGGGGGGGCCTGGCTGGGTGGCGTGCGTCTGGGCGTGACCCAGGCGCAGCCCCCGTGCCTAGCCCCCTCGCGCGGCACTCCCGAGGGTAGGCATTACGATGAGGCTAGACACTGAGCTCTGGGATCCCTGAGGTTGATGTGGCCCGGGGGCCGCCCTCAGTTGTTTATCACCAGCACAGAGCATGGCGCTTCCGTATGTGTACGGGCATAGCCGCTCCTCGGCAGTGTCGTCAGCCAGCGCGGAGCATGGTGCTTCCACTGGTACGTGGGAGGGGGCTCCCCTTCGGGAGGAGCCCCCGGGGCGTGTACAGCCCCGCCCTGACACGTGGTCGGCACGGTAGGGCCTGGCAAGGTGTATCTGGGCACCCGTGAGCCAGCGCGGGACTCACGGGGCCCTACCTCTAGGCGGGTTGCGCCTGGCACTAGGCCTTATCTTGTGATGTGTCCCTGGAAATTTGGTTAGATGTCGGCACTCTACGTCCTCGGGTCCCGGCCCTCGAGCTGGTCTCAGCCATCGCTGGTATGCCAGGTTGCGATGCCGTGGACAAGGCCAGAGGGTGAGGGCTGGAGAGCCAGTAAGAGCCCCGAGTCGCGATGCTCAGGTACCCCCCCCTTTAACGTGCAAGTGGTCGGCATGGAGAAGAAGAGGTGTCATGGACAGGCATCAAATAATCAAGCATGGTGGGTCGAACGCATAGCCGGAAATAAACGCAAAAGGGGATACATGCCGCTAGTTCTGGCTCGAGCGACTTGGGGGATGATGCAGCCCGAGGGGCGCCCCTAACAAGGTAAGCTAACAACATAAAATAAAAGGGATACATGCCGCAGGGACGGACCCATGTGGCCTGGGAATAATGCAACCCTGGGGGGCGCTCCCAGCTGGAAATGAAACTTGAAAGATGTCACCTGATGATGTTGAGGACGAAGGAGTGTTGGCATAGCAGACTCGGTGGGCTACGGAAGCCGATCCTCACGAGCCCCCAGGCCCAGGGGCCTCGGGAGGCTCCGGAGGCGCTGGTGGCTCCTCGCGGACCATCTCCATCTCCGCCAGGGCCGCAAAACGCCTGGCCTCTTGAGCCTCCATGATGCCCCTCATGAGGTGCTACTACGTGGCAGCCGCGTTCGGCAAGCCGTAAGGCATGCGAACGTAGTTGTGGGGTGGACCTTCACAGCGCCCGACTCGCGAGGGCCAGAGGCGCTCCAGAGAGGCGACTCGATTGAGCCCTGGTATGTCGGTGCAGACGTGCAGCCCACCATCCTCGCCTGGATGGGGAGCCACAGCTGGTAGGCGGCGGCCGCCTATCATGACTCTTGACTCCTGTAGCTCCTGAATGGCCTTGCTGACGAACTCCTGAGGGTCTGGCCCTCCTTGCCGTACTCCTTCTTGAGGGAAACGTGCTTCGAAACACGCCTCCATGTGGTGCCCAAGCGCCTCCCTCGTGACCTTAGCCCTACCTGAGGAGGGCGCCGGGCATGCTTTCCTATGCGATGGAAGTAGGTTCCCCCTGGGCAGGCGCGGGCCCTGAGGGGCCTGCCTCCTGAGGGGCCGGGCCGGACGATGTCTTCTTCTTCTTGGGGGCGGTCTCGGGAAGCCTCCTGCTTCCGCGATCCGGGTCTTCCAGCGATGCGGCCTAAAAGGCTCATTCCAGGGAACACACCGCGTCCTTCTCTTCACAGGGCACCGTGATGACTCCGCCACTTCCTGGCATCATGAGGACGTTGTACCTGTGGTGAGTTATGGCCATGAACTTGGCCAGTACTGGGTACCCAAGGATGGTGTTGTACGGCAGGCGAATGTGAGCGACGTCGAAGTCGATGAGCTCGGTGCGGTAGCTGTCGTGTGCCCCGAAGGTGACAGGGAGGCGGACCTGCCCAATCAGGACCGTGGAGCCATCGGTTACTCCGGAGAAAGGCTTGGTTGGCTGAAGCTGGTTGTAGGGCACTTGGAGATTGTTGAATGTTTCCACGGACAGGACGTTGAGCCCTGCCCCGCCATCGATGAGGGTCCTGGTGACCACCACGTTGCTGATGATTGGGGAACAAAGCATCGGGAGGACTCCGGCTATGGCCGCACACTTGAGCTGATCTGCTGAGCTGAACGTGATGGCGCACGCCGACCACCTGAGAGGGCGTGTGGCTTCGAGCTTGGGGAGGACTGCATTCACTTCGCGGGCGAACTGCTTGAAGATGCATTGAGAGGCTGGGGCTTGAGCCTCGCCCAGGATGTAGGCGATCGCGCGCGGCTCCTGGAAGCCCCCAGCCCCCTTGTCCTGATGGCGGTCCTCATTTCTCCTTGGCTGCGGCGGCAGCGGAGAGAGGCCTGCGTTGCCTGGCGGGCGAGCCTCGCGAGGCTGATCCCTCCAGTCTCCCTCGCGAGGCGGGTCTTGCCATCGATCCTCGCGAGGTCGATCGCGCCACCCTTGGCACGGGCAGCGGTCTTCCCAGCGTCCTGCGTTCCTTCCTCCTCCTCGACCGTAGCCCCGGTCACCGCGGTCGGGGCGACGACCTATCCTTCCTTCTTGCACGGCTCGGAGCTCTTGGCATTCATTAGTGTTGTGGGTGTGGAGGTCATGGTACACACAGTACCGACTGCCCTTGGAAGATTCGGGCTGATCTCTGCCCCGCTTGGTGTCTGGTTCTGCCGCGAGCATGGCAGCCCCTTGCACTTCACATCCTTGGCCTTGGGCTTCTTCTCTTCTGGGTCCGCGGCACGCGGCTCGAGGAGGGAGAGACGCCCTTCTTCAGCCCTGGAGCACTTGGTTGCCAAGTTGAACAACTCCAAGGAAGTGCACAGGTCTTCATGCATCGCTAGCTCCTCCTTCATCTTGACGTCGTGCACGCCATCGAAGAAGGCTGAGATGATGGCCTCCTCGGTCACCTTGGGAATCTTGAGGCGTGCGTTGTTGAAGCGCTGGATGTACTTCTTCAGGGTCTCTCCGGGTTGTTGCTTGATGCAGCGCATGTCGCTCACGGCGCGTGGCCGGTCGCGAGTACCTTGGAAGTTGGCGATGAAGCGGGTGCGCATCTCGTCCCAGGAGGAGATCGTGCCTGGAGCCAGGTTCAGGAGCCAGGTGCGGGCCCCGTCCTTGAGCACCAGGGGAAACCAGTTCACCATGACCTTCTCGTCTCCGTTGGCAGCTTCGATGCCCAGCTCATAGAGCTGGAGGAACTCCGCAGGGTCCGCCGTGCCGTCGTAACGAGGAGGCAGGTCTGGCTTGAACTTGCCGGGCCATGCGACGCTGCGTAGCTCGATGGTGAAGGCACGGCAGCCTGCTGTGGCCATGGGAGGCCTTGGGTGATGGAGAGCTTGGTCTTGCATGTCCCCACGCACTGCAGCTGGGAGCAGCGCGGGGTCTTGATGTACGGGAGCAGGAGCATGGTCACGACGTGCTAGAGCAGGGAGCGCCCGGGCAGCTTCTTGCGGGCGAGGGACTTCTTGGCAGCTCTGCTCTTGCTGCGCTGGCACATGACGGAGCGGGTTCCGCCCAGGGGCCACGCGCCTTGGAGCCATGGCGCCTTCTTGAGGAGGAGGTGGCTGGGGCGCCCCCGGAGCTTCGTCACCCGCGCGGGACGGGGTGCGGTGCAGCGGAATGGACGGCGCAGGAGAGCCCCCTGCGGCGCGGACGAGCTCGGCGACGCGGTCGAGCCATTCTTCGTAGACGTCGTCGACGGGACGGTAGCGCAGGAGCTCATTTGCCGCGATGAGCGCAGCTCGAGCCTCCATGGGTGCGCGGAGCGCGCGGGACGAAGAACCAGCTGGGATGAGCGAGGGAGTAGCGGTGCGGCCGTCTTGCCGCACGGACGGATGCTGAGACGACGCTTGCTGCTCGTCCCCCGGCGGGCCGGTGGCGGTGTTGACGGCAGGTGATGGGGAACGGCGAGGACGCCCGCCGACAAGAGCCGTCTGGGCGACGCGGGAAGCGAGAGCGGCCCGGCGCTCGGCGCGGGCCCGACGAGCGTCAGACATGGACGCGATGGTCGGAGGAGAACGGAGTGGTGGAAGACGAATTCCGGCGCACCCCTACCTGGCGCGCCAAATATCGGATTTCGGGTTCTGGCAGACCCTTGAGGTTCAAACACTGGGGTGCATGCGGGGATTTCGCCTTCTACCTACCTGCACCCCTCCGCCTCGCTAAGATCTAAGCTATGGAAAGAACAGCACAAGAGACACAGGGTTTATACTGGTTCGGGCCACCGTTGTGGTGTAATACCCTACTCCAGTGTGTGGTGTGGTGGATTGCCTCTTGGGCTGATGATGATGAGCAATACAAGGAAGAACAGCCTCGCGAGGGTCTGTTCTTGGCTGGGGGGATGAACTGCTAGGAGGAGTTCAGTCACGCTTCTTTCTCTCTCTCTCTCTCTCTTCTCGATTCTCTCTCTGATTTCGATCCGATCTCCCATCTCCCCTACCCTATGGGTGGCTAGTCCTATTTATAGGCAAAGGCCCTGGGCCTCTTCCCAAATATTGAGCGGGAAGGGCGCCAACAATTGGCCATTTTGAAGGGGAACATCTGGTACACTTATCCTGACTAAAGTTGGTCCTCGCCTGCCAAAGGCTCTGGTGGTGATGCTGGCTTGGGCTCCACAATGACTTCCTCCCTGCCATTGGACTAGTCTTGGTCTCATTGCACCGAAATGGGTGCCTTTGCTTGATGCTCTCGCCTACGCTTGCTCCCTTTGCACCAAAGAGGAAAGGAGGACACTGCACGGCTGGCGCCCGCCTGGCGCCTTTGGTCGTCATGGCTTGCGTCACGGGCACCTCGTGAGGTACCCCGCCTTGATCTCTCCGCCTCCTCGCGAGCCAGCCTGATGAGGCCGTGCCTGAGGAAGCTCCGTGTTGTCCGCCCCGCGAGGCTTGGCTCCTCACGAGGGTCTTGGGTCTGTGTTGATGAAGATGGGCCGTGCTGGGCCCCTCCTCGAGCCACGCCGCAGGCCGCAGGCAAGCAAGTCTGGGGACCCCCATTCCCAGGACACCGACACTCGCGAGCCTACCTGACCAGGCCACTCAGGAGGAGGTCTTGCGTCGTCCACCTCGCGAGGCTTGACCCCTCGCGAGGGTCTTGGGTGCCTTGTTGGTGAAGATAGGTTGTACGGCCTACCGGCTCAGCCACGCCATGGGCCGCAGGCTGGCAGGTCTGGGGACCCCCGTTCCCAGAACACCGACAGACGGCAAGGCGGAGGTCATCGTGGAGCCTAATACGGTGTCACCACCAGAGTTTTTCGCATGCGAAGACTGCTTTTGTCAGGATAGCTTGTGCTAGTTGTCCCCTTCAAATTAGCCCACCATTGTTGGCTCCCTTCCCGCTCGATACTTGGGAAGAGGACCAGGGCCTCTATAAATAGGACTAGCCACTACCATATAGTGGGAGGGAATCCTCACGCTACAAGTTCATATGCGCAAGAACACCTCAACCTCAGGAGGCTGTTCTCCCCTTGTACTGTTCATCATCAGTCCGAGAGGCAATCCACCACCACCACACATGAGTAGGGTATTACACCACAACGGTGGCCCGAACCAGTATAGACCCTATGTCTTTATGTGTTGTGAGTTCGTCGAGTTCGTCCGCAAGATCTTAGCGAGCTAGAGCGTAGATTGGTAGAAAGGAAAGACTTCGTGTGCACCCCAGTGTTCGAACCTTAAGGGTTTGCTGGAACCCCACATCTGCACCCTGTGTTCAGCTGCTGGGGCTCTTCGTCATCGTCCTTGCTTTGCGATTCCTTTTCCCTATTCTCGGTGTTTAATTTGCGGGCCTGTTTAAAAACCCACAATCTCTATTTGTATGATTGGGTGGTTTTGTCTGGGGTGCCTTGAATCTGGCACAGACGATCAAGTATGCAGTCCAAGCACGGACGATCAAGTATTCATGATCGAGGACTTCATCGGTGAAGCAATGAGGGTGTGCGGCACCTCTATATCGGGTTGTATCATGACGTTGCTCTGATGGAGTCCGTCTGCGGTTTCCATCCTATGCATGACTAAGTTTGTCACGTCCGAATAGGTGGCCGTCATCGCATGTCGAGGCACGTCCTCGCAATCCATAGATTGATCTAGTATATCCTGCTTTATTGTTCAGGTTTTGCCGGAGGTCATATGTATGACCGTGGGCTAATTTACCTTTACTGGTGCGCTGAGGCAGGGCTGGCTGGTGTTCGGCGTGAGTTGCTATTTTGTCTCGACCAGGTGGTGGTCAGTCAGCTGCATTGTACGATGGAGGTATGTAATCCGGCGCCTCCTCGTCAAACTGAGGTAGCAATTTGCGCTTTGGGTAGGTTTTGGTTGGGCGCTTGAGGCTGTATTCTTTGGCTTCTAGGACGTCGGTGCATTTATTATTGAGCAGATCTTGGTCAGCTTGAAGCTGTTGCTGCTTCTTTTTCAAGATCCTTGCAGTGGCAATTGCTGGCGCTTGAAGTGATCTTGCTCAAGAGGTTCCTCAGGCATGATGAAATCCTCGGCGTCGAGGCTCACCTCGTCTTCGGAGAGCGGAAGGTAATTATCGTCCTCCGAATCTTCGTGCGTGGCATGTTTTCCGCGGCTAACCTGCCCGCCTTCCCGTTCATCTTGTTCATTAGTTGTATCAACAGGGTCTTCGTTGTCGTCGGCACCTTCTGGAGTGTTATCTTCTCCTGTGCCAGTGTTGTTGTCTTTACTGCGGCGTGACTTAGAGTGGAGCCGCTGACACCGACGCTTGGACTATATTTCAGAAGGTTTATCCTCAGCTGGATCTTCCTTGTCCTTGCCGCTGTTCTCCTTTGGTGCATCCATCATGTATACATCATACGAGGAAGTGGTCGTCCAGCGTCCGGTGAACGGCGGGTTCTGGGCCTCTTCTTCTCCGGCATCATTGTCCATATCGTCGATGTCTTCGGAGTTGTAATCAAGTTCATCGGTCAAATCCTCAACCGTGGCTATAAAGTGGGTGGTGGGTGGGAAGCAAAATTCTCCACCGTCAGCCCCTAGTTCGAGCCGGATATAGTTCGGCTGTGAGTCCTCCGCCAAGGACATGGTTTTTAATGAGTTTAGCACATCGCCCAAAGGTGAGTGCTGGAAGATGTCTGCGGCACTGAATTCGAAGATCGACAAACGATCAAGCTTAGTGTCCACGGGCTCACGTGCTTCGAAACTTACGACCGGATACGAGTCCGGAGTTCCGCTAACAAAAACGTCGTGAGAGGTTAAGTCTATGTGTGGCTCCAACATCGTGGAATCTGTGGCCTCCACAGTGGGATTGATCCTCCCGTCCCTGGATGGCGTAGCCTGCTCCGTATCTAGGGCCAGAGAAATTACACGAGCAATCTCCTGGATGTGGCCAGATGACAGATTTAGGTCATGATCATCGGGGTGACCGGGGGTGGCTACTACGGTCTCGAATCCGGCGAAGATCAAGTCTCCACGGATGTCCGCAACGTAGTTCAAGCTTCCAAATCCGACCTGATGGCCAGGGGCGTAGGTTTCGATCTGCTCCAGATGGCCAAATGAGTTGTCCCGCAGTGCGAAGCCGCCAAACACGAAGATCTATCTGAGGAGGAAAGTTTCTCCTTGGACAGCGGCATTGTTGACGATCGAAGGGGCCATCAAACCTTTTGGCGACAGCATGGTGGAACTCTCAATGAAAGCACCAATGACGGTGTCAAAACTGGCGGACCTCAGGTAGGGGGTCCCGAACTATGCACCTAAGGTCGATGGTAACAGGAGACAGGGGACACGATGTTTACCCAGGTCCGGGCCCTCTCTATGGAGGTAATACCCTACGTCCGGCTTGATTGATATTGATGAATATGAGTATTACAAGAGTTGATCTACCTCAAGATCATACTGGTTAAACCCTAGAGGTCTAGCTAGTATGGCTATGATAATGAATCTCCTATCCGAACTAAGTCCTGCGGTTTATATAGACACCGGGAGGATCTAGGGTTACACAAGGTCGGTTACAAAGAAAGGAATGTATATATCCGGTCGCCAAGCTTGCCTTCCACGCCAAGGAGAGTCCTATCCGAACACGGGTGCAGTCTTCAGGTAGGTGTTCTGGAGGTGGCTGAAGACACGGGAGAACGCGGGCTTGAGCAGGTCGTGGCTCCTTTCCTCAACAAGTGCGCGAGCCCTCTCGGATCGATTCTTTAGGCGTGTCACCATGACGGTGAAGAAAAGGAGGTGACTGGCATAGTCGTTCAAGTGGGGATGAGGTCCATCTTCGTCGCAGACGGCGCCCAGCACCGCGTTGGCTCTGATCCTGAGGCTTTTGAGCATGGGGGCATGCTCATGCTCCAGCGTCCGCCGCCGGAGCGCTTCCTCCCTGCTCTGCTGCGCAGAGGACTCGGCGCTAGCGACCCGCTGCTGAAGGGAAAGTAGCTCGGCCCGAGTGGACGCCATCTCAGTTTGCACTGAGGTCAGGGCGGCTACGGCGGCTTTCTCGCGATGTTCCGCCTCAACCAACCCTGACCTGAGGGCATTAGTCCTACCCACAGCTTCGGCTTCCATGAGCTTCAACTTCAGGTCGTACCTGCCCACAAGATCTGCGCGAGCCTCGGCCACCCAGCGGTCGACCTCCTCCTGAGCCCTGACCTCGCGTGCACAGACAGCGTCCTCCGCTTGGGCGACTTGGCGCTCCCTCGTCTCCAACCGCTCAAGCTCAAGGCTGCGCTCCATGGCTTCCAGCGCCAGTGTTTCCTTGTGCTTTAGGACCTCTTCCTCCTCGGTAGGCGTCCCCTTCATCGATGCTAGGGCAGCCTTGAGCACCTCCACTTGCTGCTCCAGGGATGCGCTCCAGGCCTGGATCTCCCACACGCGGTTCTATGTGATCTCGCAGCGACGATTGGCTTCCCGGGCGTCTTCCAAGGCTCGAGCACATGCCTCACCCGAGGTCGCAAGAGACGCCTCAGTCTTCTCGTTGTCAAGCTCGTGCTGGTGCCGCCCGAGGTTGATGGCCGCCTTCAGTTTGTGCCGCTCCTCCATCAGCCGATGACCCTCGGCCTCGAGGCGCGCGTCTACAGCCGCAAGTTCTCCACCAAGCCGGCTCATCGCGCCCATCGCCTCCTGAAAGAGATCGCGGTGAACAACACTCCATTCGTGTGCGGACTTGAGCGTGTGGCCGATTCCGTCCTCTGCGGCAGGGGTCGCTGAAGGGGCCCGTCGGTGTCAAAACCGGCGGATCTTGGGTAGGGGGTCCCGAACTGTGCGTCTAAGGCGGATGGTAACAGGAGGCAGGGGACACGATGTTTACCCAGGTTCGGGCCCTCTCGATGGAGGTAATACCCTATGTCCTGCCTGATTGATATTGATGATATGAGTATTACAAGAGTTGATCTACCACGAGATCGTAGAGGCTAAACCCTAGAAGCTAGCCTTTGGTATGATTGTATGTTGTCCTACGGACTAAACCCTCCGGTTTATATAGGCACCGGAGGGGGCTAGGGTTACACAAAGTCGGTTACAAGGGAGGAGATCTACATATCCATATTCCCAAGCTTGCCTTCCACGCCAAGGAGAGTCCCATCCGAACACGGGACGAAGTCTTCAATCTTGTATCTTCACAGTCCAAGAGTCTGGCCAAAGGATATAGTCCGGCTGTCCGGAGACCCCCCTAATCTAGGACTCCCTTAGTAGCCCCTGAACTAGGCTTCAATGACGATGAGTCCCACGCGCTGTTTTGTCCTCGGCATTACAAGACAGGTTCCTCCTTCGAATACTCCATAGAAGATTTTGAACACATGGATAGTGTCTGGCTCTGCAAAACAAGTTCCGCATACCATCGTAGAGAGAACAATATTTCCACAAATCAAATCTTCTAACACATTTTGACAGCATGACACCATGTCATGGCCCGGTCATTATTCGAACCGTTTTTCTCAACCAACACCGCACATATCGTGAGGCGGTTTTCTTGACACGTCTTGTCAAAGCAGAGATCATGTCCCCCTTATTACGAGATTTTCATCAATATGGACATGGGTAATCCAACCGCGCCATCAATTACGGCGCTTGGGGAATAAGCAATTTTACCAGGCAAGTGGGGAGGCGCATCACCTCCTCCGCCCTTATAAAGGGACAAGGATTTACCCTTTTTACCCACGCCTTCTTCCTCCTCGCTTATCCATTCTCGCACACTCGAGCTCCAGCGCCCAAGTTCGCGTCTTTCTTCTCAAACCACTCCAAGCATGTCTGGAGCGGGAGGCAAGTGGATGGTCTCCTCCGTCACGGAGGAGCACATCGCAAAGTTACGGGAAGCCGGATATCTGGCTGCGGATATCGCGCACCGGCTGCCAGATGCGGGGCAGATCATCCCTAAGCCCGAACCCCAAGAGAGGGTAGTTTTTCTTACCCACTTCATCCGCGAACTGGGATTTCCCCTCTACCCGTTTGTCCGCGGGCTCATGTTCTACTACAGGCTGGATTTTCATGATCTGGCCCCCAATTTCATCCTCAACATCTCGGCATTTATCGTCGTGTGCGAGGCCTTCCTCCGCATCAGGCCCCACTTTGGCCTGTGGCTGAAGACCTTCAATGTTAAGCCGAAGGTGGTGGTCAGCCAGCAAGCAGAGTGCGGAGGCGCCATGGTGGGAAAAATGCCTAATGTCACCTGGCTCGAAGGCTCCTATGTGGAAACCATAAAGGGATGGAAATCGGGGTGGTTCTACATCACCGAGCCGCGTGACACCAACTGGGTCGCGGCCCCCCAAATTTTGATCCGGAATCCCCACGCGGCTCACCTCCTAGAAAGAGAAGGGCCTGTCCTGGGGTTCTCCGGTAGAGCTGACCGGACTCCAGACCTGCATCAAGAACATGATGAGCAAGAAAATCAAGCTCATCAACGTGGTCCAGGTCATGCTCTTCCGTCGGATCCTCCCGTGTCAACGACGGGCATTCAATTTGTGGGAGTTCAACCCGGCCAAACACCAGACGCTGTGAGAGGTCTTTGACACGATGCACAAGGACGTCTAGAAGGTGATGTTCAAGCGCGCCGAGGTACCTCCTCCCCTTACCGAGGACCGTGGACTCAGCGCAAAGCGCCATGCCAATCCGGTAAGTTTTCATATCTCACAGGATAATTATTTGCCCCAGCTTAATCACGTGCGGGATCTAAGATTCCATGCCATTAATAGGACTGGGTAAAGACAGTGGAGCAGCTCGATTGCCCAACCCCCTGCTTGAAGATCCTGCAGATGCTCTCCTAACGGAGATGCTGGCTCCGGCACCTTACGAGGTGCCGGTGAAGAAGACCAAGAAGAAGGCCACGGGGACCCGAAAGGGTCTCCGGCGCAAGGTTATATCGGACTCATCGTCCAATGACTCCGACGCGCACTCCTCCCACGAAAACGACGAGGAGGAGGAAATTTCTCCCCCCCCCCCAGCTGGGGGAGACAAGAAAAGGAAGGCCGACCCAACCGGGGAGGCCGAAGGGTCCAAGGAGGGAAGGACCCTCCTTCTGGACTGCCCCATGACGGCCGCCTACAACGGCGACGATGGTTACCCAGGGAGAAGCCCCTGGCAAAGTCGTAAGTATCCGGACACCATAGTAATTCATGGTATGTTTTATTGCACTGTTTCTCATTATGTCGCATATGATTATGCAGTCCGCCCCGAGCCCATCTCGACGTATCTTCATCGGACGGTTCGTTGGACTCGTCGGATATGAATAATGATTCACTTCCGACCGCCTCCACCCCTTGCACTACGGACAACGTCAAGGTGTTGTCCCGAAAGGCACTGAGCCGAGGGGAGGTAGTCCTGGGGGCGCCTCGAGGCGACCTTCCGGACCCTAGGCGCAAAGGGAGCAAGACTCCCACGGGCTCCAAGTTCATACCCCAGCCCAATACTGCCCCGGAACCTTCGGTGGTTCTGGACTCCGGCAGGCGATCCCCCATTAAGGGGGGAAAGCCGCCCGTGTCGGTGTCCTCTGTCCATTCAGAGGCACCGGACAACTTGCTGGAAGCGCTTCGCGGCGCTTCCATCGATGAAGAGCACCACACTATCATGAGTGCGGTGATCGAGAAAGTCCTGTCTGCCAAAAACGGACTGACCGAAGCTTGCGCCAGCCTCCTAACAGGCTTTGAGGTAAGCAATCAAAATATAAGAAAATATTACCACATAGACAGTTGCCCCTTATGCTCTATTCGGAGTTCGCGAAGAAAGGCCGAATAGAGGGTCAAATGATGACTCAGGAGTCTAATCAGAATATGTCTATGTGTATGTGCAGGCTTCACTGCTGGCCGCTGCCGCACGTACTGCGGAGGTCTCTGCACTGAAGCAGGACCTGGAGCGGTCCGAGGACGAGCTAGGCCTTACCAAGAGGCAGCTCGAGGAGAGCAAAGGTAAGCAATACCTTGTCTACGCTTTAAAAAGAAGTTCGGTTGTAAAGTAATAGGATCATCAAGAATTTGCCAGGGGACACGACTGAGGTGGCGACCCTGAAGAAGGCGTTGTCTGAGGCCGAAGACAAATCAGCCAAGGAGTGGCTTGAGCGAGAAAATCAAGAAGCCCGGGTAGGCGAGGTGCAGCAAGAGCTCGTGGCTCTCGCCAAAAAACACGAGTCGTTGGATCTTGACTCTAAGACGCGAGAGTCCGAGCTTGCGAAGGCGCTCGAAAGCGCATGGAGCGCCAAGGCTGAAGCCCACAAGGCCCTCCAGGAGATGGATGCGGTGAAGAAGATGGCAGTGGGTAAGGCATTCATTATGCAAAGCAAGCATGTGAAGGACACTTTCCTTTTACTTACCCGAGTATGGAGCTCTCCAGGAGCGTTCGCATATCTTCCCCACAGTGTACTGGATGTCGCGGAGTTTTACCAAGCTGAGGAGGGGAGCTCGACAGAAAAGTTGTTCTGGTCTCAGTATAATGGGACCGAACACCCAATGCCCTTGAGCGACCAGCTGAAGCAATTGGTCGAGCTTCACAAGGCGGCCGAATAGGCCATGAAGGGTCTTATAGTCCGGATATGGCCTGGCGAGCCCCTGCCCAGCAGCTACTTCGGTCTGGTGAGGCGGCTTGTGGATGCCTGCCCACGGCTTGAAGTCATAAAGCGGTCCCTCTGCATCGAGGGTGCGCGCAGGGCTTTTGCCCGGGCGAAGGTGCACTGGGCGAAGCTGGACGCCGTGAAGCTGGTGAAGGAGGGTCCGCTGGAGGGCAAGGAGCATCGCTACCCCGAAATGTATTATGAGAGTGTCCCGAAGGGTTCCCGCCTTGTGGCGGAGGAATGTGCCAGAGATGTAATTTTTGAATGAACATGCTCATGTGATCCCGTAACATGAAACAAGTTCATTTGCGCTATGCAATGCTTTTTGAATTTAAAATATTACCTTCTGTGCGGCCGTTTATAAAATCTAAGAGCTGGCTAGTCGTCGGCTTTTGCCCCCATGTAACTAGTACTGGGGTGTTCCGGATAAACCTGAGCACTCTTTATCCCAATTTTGGGTCCTTCGAGGGAGGTGTTCAGCACAACGAACCAGGCAATTGGTCTATAAGGCTTTATCACTCTCACTTAGCCATAGAAGTCTACAATTTTAAATTTTGGCGAAGCCCCTAGTATTCGAAAGGCCGAATTTGGGGCGCTATATATGCCTAAGTCGGGCAAGGCCAACTCCTTGCTAGAAGCGGAAAAAGTCTTTAAGGACTTGAGACCTCTCGAACAGCGACCAGCTCTCGCCTTATCATGACAATCAATTTTCGGCTTTCTCTACTGAGGTGCTCGTCCGGAAGAACCGGGACACAATCGCAGTAGTTCTCCCAGCGCTACCTTAGCCGATATAGCGGAACGTAAGGTACCAAAGCATGGGTGCCGGGAAAACCCAACTATTGACCGAAGACATGATTCGGAGCTGATGCATATAATGCTATAAGTTCGGGGTGCTACACTGTTGAAAGTGTTCGTACTTCTCACGCCGTATTATGGGGTAAACGAAAGCCCCTGGCGTAGTGGCCGTACCAGAATGTATGGGTGCAACTTGTCATAGATGAACATATAAGAAAAAGGATGAATAATGCAATAATAGACTAATGCTATGCATTGTTATTTAAATAATACGTCAAAGTGTACTGATACATGTAGTGCAATAAGCAGAAAATAGGACTATTTGACATGTCCTATCCAAAGGCAAGCTGTGTATGGATAGTAGAAAGCGGGTATATCGATTATTATTAGAGACCACCTGGGGGTTCCCGTGTACATATTAGCTTCTTGCCTCCTCGGTTGTTCCTTCCCGTAATGTGTCCGGCAATCATACTGCCGGAAAGGGCTTCCAGAGAGTTAGGTCCGAAAAGAGAAAAAATGATAAAGGTATGCAGCCACTAGGGAGGTTAAGCCGCATTGCGGTACGTGCCTTGATCGTGCCCCCGCCTATGCCCATGTTATTTTCAGTGCATAATTATGTACGTGCAGCACAGATTTTGTCGCTTGACTGGGACTAGGACGGGGGCCGAATTGCTAGGCGAGCTCTGAATGTGCCAGGAGATCCAGTTGCAGTTTACTCCGGACTTGCTTGACGGTGTCCAGGGGCTGTATCGCCAAATTGATGGTTTGCCTTAAAAGGCTCCTTTGTGCTTCTGCTGCAAGCCAGCCAGCTATCCTCGGCCGTGCAAAAGCGGGTCATGAGTGTCGTGAGGGCTGCCATAGACTTGGCTTCTCCTGGCCGAGGTGCCGGGCAAGCCACTCGTCACGGATGTTATGCTTGAATGCCGCTAAGGCCTCTGCGACTGGACAGTCGACAATTTGGTTTTCTTAGTTAGGAACCGTGTCCAGAATTGCCTAGCCGATTCCCCTGGCTGCTGAGTTATATGGCTCAAGTCATCAGCATCCGGTGGTCGCACATAAGTGCCCTGAAAGTTGTCAAGGAATGCGTCTTCCAAATCCTCCCAACTGCCGACGGAGTCTGCTGGCAAGCTATTCAGCCAATGCCGAGCTGGTCCTTTGAGTTTTAGTGGGAGGTACTTGATGGCATGCACATCATCACCGCGAGCCATGTGGATGTGGAGGAGGAAATCCTCAATCCATACAGCGGGATCTATTGTACCATCATACGGTTTGATATTTACGGGTTTAAAACCCTCCGGGAATTCGTGATCCATAACTTCATCAGTGAAGCATAGAGGGTGTGCAGCGCCTCTGTGCCGGGCTATAGCACGATGCAGTTCATATGAGTCTTGTCTGTTGTATTCGGCCCAGCCGGATTTACTTTTAGTGTGTCCGGCGCGACGGTCATCGTCCCGCGTTGGCGCGCACCCCCGTGACCCGTATATTGACCTTGCATGTTTTGCCCTGCTATCCAATACGTCTCGCAGGTCCTGTGTGTTGCCCTGGGCCTTGGTATTTTTGATTGAGTGGCGGCGGGGTGCAGGCTGAACTTCAGGCTGAAACGCCTCTCTGGCTCGGCCACGTGGTGGCCGGTCAGCCGCATCATACACTGGTGATGGAGGTCTCAATGCTTCCTCCTCGAGGTGAGGTAGCAACCTGCGCTTTGGGTAACTCTTGGAGGGGCGCTCGAGTTCATATTCCTCGGCCGCAAGGACTTCGGTCCATCTGTCTGCTAGCAAGTCTTGATCAGCTTGAAGCTGTTGTTGCTTTTTCTTCAGGTTGTTTGCTGTGGCCATAAGCCGGCGCTTGAAGCGCTACTGCTCGACGGGATCCTCAAGCACGATAAGTTCTTCGTCGCCGAGGCTTGCCTCGTCTTCGGAGAGAGGCATATAATTGTCCTCCTCCGATTCTCCATCTGTTGCCTGCTCTGGAGGGCTAGCTTGTTCACCATCCCGCTCTACAGCGTGCTGGAGGGGATTGTGGTTGTCTTCGGCACTATCCGGAGTGTTATTGTCTCTTGTGGCTGTATCACTACTTTTGCTATGGCGGGACTTAGAGCGGCGCCGCTGACATTGGCGCTTGGGTTGCTTCTTGGAGGGGTCATCCTCCGCTGTCTCGTCGCCGTTGCCTTCTTTGGGGGTGTCCACCATGTATATATCATATGATGAGGTGGCGGTCTAGCGCCCTGTGGGCGGTGGTTCCTGTTTGTCTCCTGCATCGTCGTCCATACCGTAGATGTCTACGGAGTCGAAGTCGAGCATGTCGGTTAAATCGTCGACAGTGGCTACTAAGTGGGTGGTGGGTGGGCGGCGAATTTCTTCGTCGTCTGCATCCCATTCTAGCCAGACATAGTTCGGTCAAGGTTCTCCTGACAAGGAGAGAGACCTTAATGAATTCAGCACGTCGCCGAAAGGTGAGTGCTGAAATATATCCGCGGAGGTGAATGCCATGATTGGCGCCCAATCGGATTCGATAGGCACGGATGCAGGCGGCTCGGAGTCCAAGGCCGGAGACGAATCCTGTGGTTTGGCAACATGACTCTCGTAAGGGGTGAAGTCAGTATCCGGCTCCATCGCCACTGAGAGTGCGGCCTCCGGGGTGGGGTCTATCCCTCCGTCCTCGGATGGCGCTATTTGCTCCGGATTGAAGGCCGAAGTAGTTGTAGGTGGGATCTCTCGAACACTGCCCGGTGGCAGAGCTAAATCATGCTCATCGTGATTGTGCAGCACACCTGACATGGGCTTGAATCCATCAAAGATCAAGTCTCCGCGGATGTCGGCTGTGTAATTTAGGTTTCCGAACCTGACCTGATGGCCAGGGGCGTAGCTCTCGATCTGCTCCAGATGGCCAAGCGAATTGCCCCGCAGTGCCAAGCTGCCGAATACGAAGATCTGTCTGGGGAGTAAAACCTCACCCTGGACCGCATCATTACCGATGATCAAAGGATCCATCAAGCCTTTATGGTGATGGTACAGTGGAACTCTCAATGAAAGCACCAATGTCGGTGTCAAAACCGGCGGATCTCGGGTAGGGGGTCCCGAACTCTGCGTCTAAGGCGGATGGTAACAGGAAGCAGGGGACACGATGTTTACCCAGGTTCGGGCCCTCTCGATGGAGGTAATACCCTACGTCTTGCTTGATTGATCTTGATGATATGAGTATTACAAGAGTTGATCTACCACGAGATCGTAGAGGCTAAACCCAAGAAGCTATCCTATGGTATGATTGTATGTTGTCCTACATACTAAACCATTCGGTTTATATAGACACTGGAGGGGGCTAGGGTTACACAAAGTCGGTTACAAGGGAGGAGATCTACATATCTGTATTGCCAAGCTTGCCTTCCACGCCAAGGAGAGTCCCATCCGGACGCGGGACGAAGTCTTCAATCTTGTATCTTCACATTCCAACAGTCCGGCTGTCCGGAGACCCCCTAATCCAGGACTCCGTCAGGGCCTGAAGGAGCTTGCTCCCTCCCAGCAGGGGGCTGGCATTCCCCGATCATCATCTGGGCCACGGCGGCGGCCTGGACGGGGGAGGGTCCAATGCTTGAAATAGAAGCCAGGATCGGAGCCATCCAGCCACCGTCCACAACTAGAGAAGGAGCCCTTGGCACGCTCATCGCACCCCCGACGAGGCCACGAAGAAGAGACGGCAGGAGTGCGGGCTCAAGCGCCAAGATAGCGCGTCTGCCTCTCCAGCCGACCTCCCGATGGGGGCAGCATGCTGGCCTGAGATGCTCGAGGCCAGCGGGTGATCCGAGGCAGGAGGAGTCTGCTTCCCGAGGGGCTTCACAGCCTTAGCAGATGGGATCCTGAAGAGCTGCGGTCAGGAAGGGAAGCGGCACTCAAGGAATTACAAAGATAAGGTACTTACTCAACTATGGCGATGTACTTCCTCTGTTTCAACGGTCGGAAGGCACCGCTGCTGCATCTTGGGGACTCCTTCCTTTTGTGGAGCGCGTCGAAGTCCACACGAGCCGGCCGAAGCGCTGGACATGGCGACCAGCGCAGGGTGCGGCTGGTGAAGCGCCCAAGGAGGCAACCTCGGGAGCACCAGGCGAGGGAGAGCCATCAAGTTCCGCCTCGTGAGGCCTCCAGAGGCCTCGGGAGCTTCGGTCTCGGGAGGAGCGGGTTGCGTCGCCCCCTCAACTGCCACCTCGGTGTGGGAGTTATGGGCTCTCGAAGATGACACCTCAGGAACTGCGGGCGGCTTCAACACATCGGCGCCCGCGCCTCCGGCCTCCGGAGGTGCTTGCACCCCTGCGTCCACTCTTGGGGAAAGTTTGACGCCGGCGACAAGGAGGGGAACCACGGTGTCGGGGTTCTCGCGGTACCCCTCAAGGCCAACCGGACGCAGCCCCCATTCGTCAAAGGGGGGCATCTGCCCCGCGAACTCCACCCTATTTGAGCAACACTACAGAACACAGCCCTCCGGTGGCATATCGGCTGGCGAGGGCTCACCCGCCAGGACCTTGAGCACAATTCTTTGTGCCTCGAGCGGAAGCTCTGACTCCTGAAGCCTCATGCGATCCGGGCCAACAGATAGGGCCCACATCGGCTGGGAATGGCGCTGGAGTGGGGCGATGCAGCGTCGGAGGAACTCCTTCATCACCATGGGCGCGGTCAGGCCAAGGAATTTCAACCTCCTTAGCCGGAACCAGACGAAGGCGAGGCGGGGGCTCGTAAGCTTCTCGTGAGCCCATCCAGAGCTGGGGACAACAGGTGCAGACGGAGGCGAGAGAAAAGGGCTGAGCACTCTGACATCCACATACACCTACCTCGTCCGGAACCCGCTCGCGGACGGCGGGAGTTCAAAGTCAATCCCCGAGCCGGCCGTCGCCGCAACGGCCTGGAAGCTCAGGCACCCCGAGCATTGATGAGGGTCGGTTAGGTGCAGCGAGAAGAAATGGCACAGAAGGGCCACGGAGGGGACGATGCCCACCATGGCCTCGCAGACAAAGGCAAAGACGGCGAGAAGAGTGATAGATTGGGGATCTAGGTGGAAGAGATAAATCTGGTAATGGGAAAGGATGACGTTGAAGAAGGCGGAGAAGGGGGGACCAGACCGGCCCCCAGGGCGTCGATGAAGAACTGGACCTCGGTGGCTGTTCTATCGACGAAAGCACGGGACGCAGGCCAGGCCACCGTCCCTCCCCATTCGTTGAAGCTGGTGGCAAGCGCAAGGCGGACCTTGTCCATGGCCTCCTCATTGAGCACCCGAGATCGGCCGACAGCGGGCTCGACGACCGAGGGCGGGCTGGCTGAGGACAGGGGTTTCTTCCCTTTCTCCGCCCGGTTCGGCACCATGGCGATGGAGAGGACCGAGCTCAGGTCGGATGGAGAGGAGGCTGAGGTTCGAAGAAGTGGTGGAGTCGAGGAGTGTGTCGCTAGCAAGGGGGAAATAACTGTGTAGGACGCCGTGGCCGCCTAGCCAGGAGGATATCAAGGCTGCGTGGGGAAGCGGGGTCGCCCACATCCAATCAATCGCCACACGTCAGTGGGGCCGCAGGCTATTGGGGCCTGTGGCGCTCCACACTTGCCCTTTGGCTTTGCCTCGAAGCCAAGCCCGAGCACGCCGTGGGCCCGGGGGCTACTGTCGCTGTTCTGGGAACGGGGGTCCCCAGACTTGCCTGCCTGCGGCCCACAGCATGGCTCCACCAACGGCCTTGTATGGCCCATCTTCACCGGAAAACACTCTAGCCCTCGCGAGGGGCCAAGCCTCGTGAGGCGGACGGCGCAAGACCTCCTCAGGGGCGGCCTCATCAGGCTGGCTCATGAGGGGCATAGAGATCAAGGCAAGGGACACCTCGCGAGGTTTGCATGACGTAAGCCATGACGACTAGAGCCAGTCGGGTGCCAGGCGGGCGCCAGGGCGCACAGTGTCCTCGTTTCCTCTTTGGTGCTAATTGAGCAAGCACTGGAGAGGAGTCCCGGGGCATCAGGCAAAGGTTTCCATATCGGTGCAACAACACCAAGACCAGCAGGACAGCAGGACGGAGGTCACCGTGGAGCCCAAGACGGCGTCACCACCAGAGCCTTTGGCAGGCGAAGACTACTTTTGTCAGGATAACTTGTACTAGTTGTCTCCCTTTGAATTTGGCCGTTTTGGAATCCCTTCCTGCTCAATATTTGGGAAGAGGACCGGGGCCTCTATAAATAGGACTAGCCATCACCATAGCAGGGGGCGGATCCAGGAGGAGAGAATCCCCATCCACACAAGCTCACAAAACACAAGAACACCGCTCCTCATGAGGCTGTTCGTCCCTTGTGATTGTTCATCCTCAGCCCAAGAGGCAATCCACCACACCACACTGGAGTAGGGTATTACACTAAGATGGTGGCCCGAACCAGTATAAATCTTGTGTCTCTCGTTCTTTGGGTTCATGGAGCTAGGCCATGAGATCATACAGAGTGTGCGAGCTAGAGAGGGGGAGAGATCTTTGTGCGCACCCCAGTGTTCGAACCTTAAGGGTTTTGCCGGAATCCGATAGAAGCCAAAAGATATAAGTTTAATAATGATAATGCAACTTATTTGTGGCACTGCCATTTAGGTCATATTGGTGTAAAGTGCATGAAGAAACTCCATGCTGATGTGCTTTTGGAATCACATATTATGAATCACTTGATGCTTGCGAACCATGCCTCATGGGCAAGATGACTAAGACTTCGTTCTCTGGAACAATGGAGCGAGCAATAGACTAATTGGAAATAATGCATACTAATGTATGCGGTCTGACGAGTGTTGATGCTCGCGGCAGGTATCGTTATTTTCTGACCTTCACAGATTATTTGAGCAGATATGGGTATATCTACTTGATGAAACATAAGTCTGAAACATTTGAAAACTTCAAACAATTTCAGAGTGAAGTGGAAAATCATCATAACAAGAAAATAAAGTTTCTATGATCTGATCGTGGGGGAGAATATTTGTTACGAGTTTGGTCTTCATTTGAAAAAATGGGGAATAGTTTCGCAACTCACACCACCCAGAACACCACAACGTAATGGTGTGTCCGAACGTCGTAACCGCACTTTATTAGATATGTGCGATCTATGATGTCTCTTACTGATTTATCGCTATCATTTTGAGGTTATTCTTTAGAGACGGCTGCATTCATGTTAAATATGGCACCATAGAAATCCGTTGAGACGACACCTTATGAACTGTGGTTTGGCAAGAAACCCAAGTTGTTGTTTCTCAAAGTTTGGGGTTGCGATGCTTATGTGAAAAAGCTTCAACCTGATAAGCTCGAACCCAAATCGGAGAAATGTGTCTTCATAGGATTCCCAAAGGAGACTGTTGGGTACACCTTCTATCACAGATCCGAAGGCAAGATATTCGTTGCTAAGAATGGATCCTTTCTAGAGAAGGAGTTTCTCTCGAAAGAAGTGAGTGGGAGGAAAGTAGAACTTGATGAGGTAACTATACCTGCTCCCTTATTGGAAAGTAGTTCATCACAGAAATCAGCTCCAGTGATTCCTACCAGTAAGTGAGGAAGCTAATGATGATGATCATGAAACTTCTGATCAAGTTACTACCGAACCTCGTAGGTCAACCAGAGTAAGATCCGCACCAGAGTGGTACGGTAATCCTATTCTGGAGGTCATGTTACTTGACCATGATGAACCTACGAACTATGAGGAAGCGATGATGAGCCCAGATTCCGCAAAATGGCTTGAAGCCATGAAATTTGTTATGGAATCCATGTATGAGAACAAAGTGTGGACTTTGGTTGACTTGCCCAATGATCGGCAAGCCATAGAGAATAAATGGATCTTCAAGAAGAAGACTGACGCTGATGGTAATGTTACTGTCTACAAATCTTGACTTGTTGCAAAAGGTTTTCGACAAGTTCAAGGAGTTGACTATGATGAGACCTTCTCACCCGTAGCGATGCTTAAGTCCGTCCGAATAATGTTAGCAAATGCTGCATTTTATGATTATGAAATTTGGGAAATGGATGTCAAAACTGCATTCCTTAATGGATATCTTAAAGAAGAGTTGTATATGATGCAACCAGAAGGTTTTGTTGGTCCAAAAGGTGCTAACAATGTGTGCAAGCTCCAGCGATCCATTTATGGACTGGTGCAAGCCTCTCGGAGTTGGAATATACGCTTTGATAGTGTGATGAAAGCATATGGTTTTATACAGACTTTTGGAGAAGCCTGTATTTACAAGAAAGTGAGTCGGAGCTCTGTAGCATTTCTGATATTATATGTGGATGACATAATGCTAATTGGAAATGATACTAAATTTCTGAGTAGCATAAAAGGATATCCAAATAAAAGTTTTTCTATGAAAGACCTCGGTGAAGCTGCTTATATATTGGGCATCAAGATCTATAGAGATAGATTAAGACGCCTAATTGGCCTTTCACAAAGCACATACCTGGATAAAGTTTTGAAGAAGTTCAAAATGGATCAGTCAAAGAAAGGATTCTTGCCTGTGTTACAAGGTGTGAAGTTGAGTCAGACTCAATGCCCGGCCACTTCAGAAGATAGAGAGAAAATGAAAGTCATTCCCTATGCTTCAGCCATAGGTTCTATCATGTATGCAATGCTGTGTACCAGACCCGATGTGTGCCTTGCTATTAGTTTAGTAGGGAGGTACCAAAGTAATCCAGGAGTGGATCACTGGACAGCAGTCAAGAACATCCTGAAATACCTGAAGAGGACTAAGGATATGTTTCTCGTTTATGGAAGTGAAAAAGAGCTCGCCGTAAATGGTAACATCAATGCTAGCTTTGACACTGATCCAACTGATAGCTCCACAATTCAATATAAATATGTATCCGGTTACTGATCCAATCGAGAAGACAACATTCGGTCTCCAAATCACATAACTCATATAACACTAAATCATCATCAAACGTTAAGTGTGTGGACCCTACGGGTTCGAGAACTATGTAGACATGACCGAGACACCTCTCCGGTTAATAACCAATAGCAGAACCTAGATTCTCATATTCGCACCTACATATTCTACGAAGATCTTTATCGGTCGAACCGTTATGACAACATACGTTATTCCCTTTCTCATCGGTATGTTACTTGCCTGAGATTTTATCGTTGTTAACTTCATACATCATTCAATCTCGTTACCGGCAAGTCTCTTTACTTGTTCCGTAATACATCATCTCGCAACTAACTCATTAGTCACATTGCTTGCAAGGTTTCTTATGATGTGTAGTACCGAGAGGGCCCAGAGATACCTCTCCGATACTCGGAGTGACAAATCCTAATCTTGATCTATGCCAACCCAACAAACACCTTCAGAGATACCTGTAGAGCATCTTTATAATCACCCAGTTATGTTGTGATGTTTGATAGCACACAAGGTATTCCTCCGGTATCCGGGAGTTGCATAATCTCATAGTCAAAGGAATATGTATATGACCTGAAGAAAGCAATAGCAATAAAACTGAATGACCAATATGCTAAGCTAACGAAGGCGGCCCGAAGGAGGAAGGTGGTGGTCGTGGCCGCCACCCCATCATCGGCCGTCGTGGCCGCTAGCCCACCATCGACCGCCAGGATTACCACCCGCTCCACTGCCACGGCCCGAAGGCGGGAGGCAGAGGTGGAGGCCCACACGTGCGTCAGCGACCTTGCACGCTACATCAAGTTCCTGCGGGAGGAGGAGGAGCGCCTCATTGAGCACGCAAAGAGCCTTATGGCAGCCGTGGCTGCAGCACACGCCAATGCAGAGGCGAGGAATCAGGAGATTGATGAGCAGTCCGGATGCTTCGAGAGGGGTCATCTGGAGCGGCAGTGGGCGTTCGAGCTGGCGAGTGTCGCTGAATGTGCAGCAGGGGCAGGCACCGTATTACATTTGTCCAGCTCATCGATAGGCTCCTCCTCCTCCTCTGCCTCTTACTGAGCGGGTGAGCACGCTCGGCAGAGGAGAGGCTGCCGGAAGTAGCACAAAGCCCCTCTGTGGTAGTAGTATTTAGGGGCTAATTTGTTCAGTTCATCTGACTATAGATGTGTGGTCGAACTGTGCAACGTACTCAAAATTAGCTAGTATATATAGTTGAACTAGCTATTTCAGTACGTGGTTGGCAACAATTGGGGAGAAGTTTGGTCGGTTCAGCTGTCGAGTTGAACTGTTTGTATAAATTAAGAACGACTGCTTAATCTATGAATGAAATCTATGCATAATTAATGAATTTAAGTTGAAAAAATTAGATAGTGCTAATGATTTCAAGATGCATATTTTGACAAATCGTGGTGTTACAAGGATTGACAAATGGCAACGTTACTAGATCAACAAATGTAAATCTTTCCAGTTTGACAAATGGCAACATACCTAATAATTGTTTGTACGTGGTTGCACACGGGTCATCCAAAACAACCATTTGCGTTGAAGGGATGCACAAATCATGTGTTGCTCTCACTTTGCATACGGGTGTTCTATCTAAAACATTTGCGATGAAGAGCTGCACAAATCCTGCTCGGCACATTTTCCCTTGGCTTCCTGGGGAAGCTGTCGGTTTGCATATGGGTGTTCTAACTAAAATGTTTGCGATGAGTGTTTTATATTTAAAAACTGAATTAAACCGAGGAAACTGAATTAAACCTGGGGAAGCCGACAATTTTTTTACCACGACATGTTGATGCCACTCCATGATAGCATGCCAAGTTTCATGAATTTCTCATGAGTTTTGGATTTACTAGAATTTAAAAACCAGGTATCTCAATGTTTGCGGCCGAGTGACGGTGGCAGGGTGTTTGAAATTCATTCCCATTTCTTGCATGGGACCTAAGCATGCAACCAGGGACACATATTTGATTTATCAACCAGTTTATATGCACTAGAGAATGTGCATGTAGTTCAAATTTGAATTATGCACATAAAATGCCAGGAAAAGTCAGTTAATGTATAAAAATGCCCAAACGAACCCCAAAAATTCCAAAATTGAACACAACACTCTTGTTGTTCGATGTTGACACTCGAAAAAAATTGAAAGCAATAAGAGGCAACGAATATCGTTTCGTCCCCAAAGGTGGCACGTTCCCTACCGAAACCATCACACTTGTTGTGAGAAGCTCTGGTTTATGAGAAGCTTATACCCAAACCTGCCCCAAATGGGACAAAAAATTTACCATGGCATGTTGATGCCGCTCCATGATAGCATGCCAAGTTTCATGAATTTCGGACGAGTTTTGGATTTACTAGAATTTAAAACCAGGTATCTCAATGTTTGCGACCGAGTGACAGTGGCAGGGTGTTTGAAATTCATTCCCATTTCTTGCATGGGACCTAAGCATGCACCCAAGGACACATATTTGATTTTTCAACTAGTTCATATGCACTAGAGAATGTGCATGTAGTTCGAATTTGAATTATGCATATAAAATGCCTGGAAAACCCGGTTAATGTATAAAAATGTCCAAACGAACCCCAAAAATTCCAAAATTGAACACAACACTCTTGTTGTTCTATGTTGACACTCGAATTTTTTTAAAGCAATAAAAGGCAACGGATATCGTTTCGTCCCCAAAGGTGGCACGTTCCCTACCGAAACCATCACGCTTGTTGTGAGAAGCTCTGGTTTGTGAGAAGCTTATACCCAAACCCGCCCCAAATGGGACAATTTTTTTACCACGACATATTGATGCCACTCCATAATAGCATGCCAAGTTTCATGAATTTTAGACAAGTTTTGGATTTACTAGAATTTAAAAATCAGGTATCTCAATGTTTGCGGCTGAGTGACGGTGGCAGGGTGTTTGAAATTCATTCCCATTTCTTGCATGGGACCTAAGCATGCACCCAAGGACACATATTTGATTTTTCAACCAGTTTATATGCATTGGAGAATGTGCATGTAGTTCAAATTTGAATTATGCACATAAAATGCCTGGAAAACCCAGTTAATGTATAAAAATGTCCAAACAAACCCCAAAAAAATCCAAAATTGAACACAACACTCTTGTTGTTCTATGTTGACACTCGAAATTTTTTGAAAGCAATAAGAGGCAACAGATATCGTTTCGTCCCCAAAGGTGGCACATTCCCTACTGAAACCATCACGCTTGTTGTGAGAAGCTCTGGTTTGTGAGAAGCTTATACCCAAACCCACCCCAAATGGGACAATTTTTTTACCATGGCATGTTGAGGCCACTCCATGATAGCATGCCAAGTTTCATGAATTTCAGACGAGTTTTGCATTTACTAGAATTTAAAAACTAGGTATCTCAATGTTTGCGGCCGAGTGATGGTGGCAGGGTGTTTGAAATTCATTCCCATTTCTTGCATGGGACCTAAGCATGCAACCAAGGACACATATTTGATTTTTCAACCAGTTTATATGCACTGGAGCATATGCATGTAGTTCGAATTTGAATTATGCGCATAAAATGCCTAGAAAACCAAGTTAATGTGTAAAAATGTGCCAACGAACCTTGAATAATTCCAATTTTTTGACAATAAACCCATAGTTGCATGTTCACTGCAGATAAAAGTTCTAACAATTTAAACACCGTCCATGGCCGTTGTGAACCCATTATGTAATTCAAATCAAGACGAAAAATCAAGTAGATCCCACACAGTTTATTATAACCAACCATGTGAGATGCAGCACAAAATATCTTGGAGCACCGTCGGAGTATAGTACGCATACGGCTTACGCGAGAAGGTGTGACGGCTACAGTCCACAACCCGCTCTGAATAAGGGACCATGTCTGATGACACTTTGCGCGGCAATTTTTTGGTTGAAGTGATTCCAAATTTTTGGCTTCCGCGGAAATATCTACCTCCCCGACCCTCCCCCTTACCAAAAGACACATTTCCCCTGTTTCCGCCTTCCTTTCCAAGTTGAAACCTTCGCTCCTTGCTTGCAGCGTCGCCGCCTCTTCGTCGGCGACCCTCCTTCACGCTGCTCGGCCTCGCCTATCCAGGCAGGTAATCCACACCCGACCCCCATCCTCCTCCTCCTTCCACATCCCACATGCCCCGACCGTAGACACGAGCGTGACACCTTCCACCCAAATCACCGACCCCTCCACCAAATAAGCGTCGGCCTAAGCCATGGTGCATGTAGTATAGCCAGGACTCAAGGAGCATTTGGCAGCGGAGAAGCAAATCACGGCCACACACGCGGATGAGGTCGCGATGGCTGCCATTCGTGCCGACCCCTAGATCTTGAAGGAGCACTGAGGGAGTCCTAGATTAGGGGGTCTCCGGACAGCCGGACTATATCCTGTGGCCGGATTGTTGGACTATGAAGATACAAGATTGAAGCCTTCGTCCCGTGTCCGGATGTGTATATCTCCTCCTTTGTAACCGACCTTGTGTAATCCTAGCCCCCTCCGGTGTCTATATAAACCAGAGGGTTTTAGTCCGTAGGACTACATACAATCATACCATAGGCTAGCTTCTAGGGTTTAGCCTCTCCGATCTCGTGGTAGATCAACTCTTGTAATACCCATATTATCAAGTATAATCAAGCAAGACTTAGGGTTTTACCTCCATCAAGAGGGCCTGAACCTGGGTAAAACATCGTGTCCCCTGCCTCCTGTTACCATCTGCCTTAGACGCACAGTTCGGGACCCCCTACCTGAGATCCGCCGGTTTTGACACCGACATTGGTGCTTTCATTGAGAGTTCCTCTGTGTCGTCGCCGTTAGGCTTGATGGCTCCTTCGATCATCGATAGCGATGCAGTCCAGGGTGAGACTTTTCTCCCTGGACAGATCTTTGTATTCGGTGGCTTTGCACTACGGGCCAACTCGCTTGGCCATCTGGAGCAGATCGAGAGTTACGCCCCTGGCCACCAAGTCAGGTTTCGAAGCTTAAACTACACGACCAATATCCGCGGAGACTTGATCTTTGATGGATTCGAACCCCCTCTTAGTGCGCCACACAGTCACGATGAGCATGGTTTAGCTCTGCCATCAGACAGTGTCCAGAAGATCGCGACGGCAACCGCTCCGACACTCAATTCGGAGCCAGTTGCACCATCCATGGACGGGTAGATAGACCCCGCCACGGAGGCCGCACTCTCATGGTGATCGAGCCGAGTATCGACCTTACCCTTCACGCGAGCCGTGACGCCGGACTACTGGATTCTCCCCCGGCCATGGACTCTGAGCCGCCTGTGCCCGCACCTATCAAATCCGACTGAGCGCTGATCTTGGAGTTTACCTCTGCGGATATTTTTCAGCACTTGCCCTTCGGCGACATACTGAACTCATTAAGGTCTCTCTCCCTGTCAGGAGAGTACGGGCCGAACTATGTTCGGCATGATTGGGGTTCGGATGACAAAGAAATTTGCCGCCCATCCACCACCCACTTAGTAGCCACTATCGACGATTTGACCGACATGCTCGACTTCGACTCCGAAGACATCGACGGTATGGACGACGATGCAGGAGACGAACAGGAACCACTGCCCATAGGGCACTGGACGCCCACTTCATCATATGACGTATACATGATGGACACACCCAAGGAAAATGACGATGAGGAATGGAAGGACGCAGCAAAGGGTTATTCCCTCGAGAAGCAGTCAAAGCGGCGGCGCAAGCGCCACTCCAAATCTCTCCTCGGCAGAAACAGCGGTCATATAGACCCAGCGATAGAGCAGGGTGAACCATCGCCCGACCAGGGCAACACGAAGAATCAAACCGAACAACCCGACCCCGTCGAAGATAACAGTCCAGACGACATCACACCGGACAAGCACCCGGAGCAATAGAATGCCCATCAAAGGCTGGTTGCCACTGCGAGGAGTCTGAAAAAGCAGAAGCAAAGGCTCAGGGTTGCACAAAACACACTCAGAAACAGATGGAGTGAAGTACTCAACACTGCAGCAAAGTACGGTGGTAATCGCCACATCAAGAGCTACCCAAAGCGAAAGCTGCTACCTGAATTCGATGAGGAGGCCTAAGATCCCCCGCATTCAAAAAACAAAACGGCCATCTAGTCGGATAGATGACCTCGTGGCCAACATAGAACGGCAAACGACGCCGCACATAAGCTGGTACGTGATCCATGTGAGGACTCGCATCAAAAGTACGGCGCAACTAGATCCATCTACGGGCCATGCAAGCGCGCTCCAGCACACAATGCAACACAACAAACATCCCAATACCATGGTACACCCAAATACAGGGGTGCCGCACACCCCCTATGTTTCACCGATGAGGTGTTGGACCATGAATTTCCAGAGGGATTCAAACCCGTAAACATAGAGGCGTACGATGGAATGACAGACCCTGAGGTCTAGATTGAGGACTACATCCTCCATATCCATATGGCTCGAGGAGACGATCTCCACGCCATCAAGTACTTACCCCTCAAGCTCAAAGGGCTAGCTCGGCACTGGCTTAAAAGCCTCCCCGAAAACTCCATTGGAAGCTGAGAAGAGATTGAAGACGCCTTTCAGGAAAATTTTCAAGGGACCTATGTCCAACCACCGGATGCAGATGATTTAAGTCATATAACTCAACAGCCCGGAGAGTCAGCCCGAAAGCTTTGGAACATGTTCCTCACTAAAAAGAACCAAATAGTTGACTGTCCGGATGCCGAAGCCTTAGCAGCTTTCAAGCATAGAGTTCGAGACGAATGGCTTGCCAGACACCTCGGCCAAGAAAAGCCGAGAACAATGGCAGCATTAACAAGCCTCATGACCCGCTTTTGTGCGGGCGAGGATAGTTGGTTAGCCCGTTGCAGCACCAGTGACCCAAGTACATCCAAAGTCCAGGATGGAAATGGGAAATCACGACGCAGCAAAAACAAGCGTTGGAATAAAGAAGACAGCCCGAAGAGCACATCGGTAAATGCCGGATTCAAAAGCTCTCAGCCAGGTCAGCAAAAGCTGCCCCCAAAGGGAAACAGAGACGAACTGTCCAGCCTAAACAAGATTCTGGACCAAATATGTCAGATCCATAGCACCCCCGATAAACCTGCAAATCATACCCATAAAGAATGTTGGGTCTTCAAGCAGTCCGGCAAGCTCAACGCCAAGCACAAGGGGCAGGATACACCAAGCGAAGACAAGGACGAGCCTCGCAAGCAAAGTACTGGGGAACAGAAGAAGTTCCCACCAGAAGTCAAAATAGTAAATGTATTACATGTGACAAAGGGGAGAAACAAAGCGGCACTCCTAGAGACGCACGCCATAGGGCCTATCACCGCGGAGTCCTGCCACTGGTCGTTCCAACCGGTCACCTTCGACCATCGAGATTACTCGGCAAGTATCCGGAGTGCAAGATGGGCTGCCCTGGTATTAGACCTAATAATTGACGGATACCACTTCACACAAGTCCTGATGGATGGTGGCAGCAGTCTAAACCTAATATATCAGGACACAGTTCGCAAAATGGGTATAGACCCAACAAAAATTAGCCATAGCAATACTACCTTTAAAGGAGTAACGCCAGGCCCAGAGGCCCATTGCACGGGCTCCCTGCTACTAGAGGTTATATTCGGCTTTCCCAATAACTTCCGTAGCGAAAATTTAATGTTCCACATTGCTCCATTCCAAAGTGGCTATCAAGCACTACTCGGACTTGAAGCTTTCACTCGCTTTAACGCAATACCGCATTACGCTTCCCTCATGCTTAAGATACCCGGTCCACGTGGCATCATTACAGTAAATGGAAATATTGAGTGCTCCTTGCGCACGGAAGACCGTGCGGCTACCTTGTCAGCCGCACAATAAACGGCCTCACCAACTAAAGCATCTGTTAGGTCGTTAAGACCACGAACACGGTTGGACGAGTCCGGTACTGCTATATGTAATTGATACAGGTTTGATGGCTATACCCCTATTACAATACAAGT
The DNA here is from genome assembly GCF_018294505.1 of Triticum aestivum. Classification (NCBI taxonomy): domain Eukaryota; kingdom Viridiplantae; phylum Streptophyta; class Magnoliopsida; order Poales; family Poaceae; genus Triticum; species Triticum aestivum. Next base: position 121,663,302 of record NC_057803.1, read on the forward strand.
GACAATCAGGCTCAACTTTACTCATATTGTTTATTTAGTATAACTAACCTTTCGCACGACAACTTTTCAATTAAGTTCCTCTCTTTTTCAGATGACCATCGCACAACGGAGACACAGGCGCATACGTGCAGTAGGGACCCATTCCAAGGATTCTTTTTAGATTAAGACCCTGCGTAAACATTTTTACTGTCTCTTGTTGATACACATCCATCATATTCTCAGTACAATTGAGAAGGATGCTGGCGTATTGGCATGTGCCCACGTCAGAATATTGCACATACCTGGACACCAGGGTCTTATTACAAAGGGCACCGTTTAGGCCCGGTTTACACCATAAAGACCGAATACCTTAGGGAGTGTTCAGCGTCACGAGTTTGGCCTTATATGCATCAGCTCCGAATCATGTCTTTGGTCAAATGTTGGGTTTGCCCGGCTCCTATGTTTTGCTGCCTTACGTTCCGCTCTATCGGCTAAGGCGGCACCATGAGAACTACTGCGATTGTGCCCTGGTTCATCCAGACGAGCACCTCAGTAGAGAAAGCTGAAAACTGACTGTCATGATATAGCGTGAGACTGGTCAACCACTCGATGACCTATCGGAATCTTCGGGATTCCTTCGCCTTAGTGAAGGGTCGTTTCCCGGCCAGGCATATACGCACCCCGAATTCGGTTGAGTGCGGAGCCACCAGGGGCTATGTAGTAATCCCACTGTCAAACTCCTCTGGCTAAGTGAAAGTGTTAAAGCATTATAGTCCAGTTGCCTAGTTCGCTGCGCTATCACCTCCTTAATGGACCAAGACATTGGATCAAGTGTGAACATGTGTCTTCTGTGGACACCCCCACATTATATGCGTGGGGGCTGAAGCCGACGACTGCAATCTTTCAGGTTATATACATATATACATAAACGGCCGCACAGGAGGCATCATAATACTTTCGGGCAAAAGTATAAATACAGCCTTGATAAACTTAATAAAACATTGTTTTTACAATGGGAATACATGTCATTCAAACATAATATTCTTTGAACACTGGGCCTCTATCGAACGAGCGCCTTCAAGAACTTCTTCAAAATAGTGCTCGGCAGCCACTCGGCCTATGGCCGAACCCTGCGCGCAACAGTGGTGGCATCCATCTCCGCCCAGTATGTTTTGACACGGGCAAGGGCCATCCGCGAGCCTTCTATGCACGCCGACCTCTTCATCGCATTAATGTGCGGCACCGCACCAAGGAACTGTTGCACCAAACTAAAATAGTTGTTCGGCTTTGGCCTTTCCGGCCACAGGTGATCCACAACAGACCTCATGGCGAGTCCGGACAATCTATTCAACTCGGCCCATTCGGCAAGCCGATCAGTCAATGGAAGCGGATGCTCTGGAACTTTAAATTGTGACCAAAATAGCTTGTCCACTTCCTGATCTGTTTGATCTCGGATGTATTTGGCCGCATCGACAGCACTCGCCGCCAAGTCCAGATATGCGTCCACCGAACTCCACACCCGATCCAGAGGGGCATACCGAGGATCTCCAAACTTCCTCCGCAGCATGAAGGGTTTCCCAGCCGCGATATCCTCGGCTTGACGCAGCTCCTCCTTCTTTGCTCTCATCGCAGAGCGGGTGTCTTTGGTCGCCATCGTTGCCTTTTCTAGGTCCGTCGCCTTCGCCCGGTTTTCTTCTTCAAGAAGCTGGCAACGGTCGACAATGTCTTTTAACTTTACAGCCATCTTGGCCATTCTTTCCTTGCTCTCGCTATGTGCGGACTTTTCGGCACTTAACTCTTCGGCCGCCCTTAAAGCGGCTGCATTACTACTCCTTGCTTGCTCCTTGGCTCGGGCAAGCTCCGCCCGAAGGGTCTCCATGGTGGCAGCTCCATCTGCAGTCATGACATATTAAGATACCGGCATCATGCTGCTCTTACTATGTGACATTCACCAGAAAATTCACATACCATGTGCCTCGTCAAGCCGCTTGTTAGCAAGCACGATGTCGACATCGGCCGCATCCAGTTGCGGTTTTAGTTCGGCAACCCCATCAGTCCGGCTAGCCACCGGAGCTTCAACCACCTGCACAAAGGCGGTCTGGTTACTACGTGGGACTATGATCCTCTGTTTGTCGCCGTTCTCGACGAAAACCAGAGTCTCAGGGGCTACTATCCACACAGGGCACACCTAAATATGTAAGGTACGGTCAAAAATGTACATCATTTCACGTACCTCAAAACCCGTCAGTAGACTCATAAGGGCTTCATGCAACCTGCTTTCGGCGGACGAAATCCTTTCAATCACCGTACCCATCAACGTACGGTGCTCTTCTGAGATAGTCGCTCGCTCTAGCAAATCCTTCAGTATGTCCGACCGCATACCAGATGGTGCCGGACTCTTTTTGCTCTCTTTGAGAGCCAGATACTGAGGACTTCGGGTGGCCATAGGATTGCCTTCTGGCCTTGCCGGATCAGGAGAAGCCCTCCACGACAACACCTCAGGGTCGCCCTCTTCGTAAGGCGGCATGGCAGGGGGAGGCATTTCGCTCTCCATCATCTCCGGAAGAAGATCCCCCGAAGACGAGCTCACCTGAGAAGGGCTAAGATCCAAACTGCAAGATAAATACTTTGGTTATTTTCCTCAGAAGTAAGGTAGGATATCTTCACCATTAAATACCTTTTGATTACTTACAGCTTGTTAGAGGGCTGATCGCCGCGCGGACATTGTGCGGAAAGAATGCCCTCTGAGGTAGGACCCTCTAGCAGAGATTTCTTCTCCCGTTTGGGAACCTTGATTTCCGAATCTTTGGAGGTAATCCTCTTCCTTCCCCGGGGACAGGGAATGTCAGATTCTTCCCCTCGGTTATCCTCCCTCGCGGAGGCGCTCATTCCCTCGGTTGGAATCGGTAGCGATGGAGGCCCTCTTTTGCCCTCTTTATTCCCCCCTTCATCTTCCATTGACGGCACCGGACAAGGTGCTGGCTCAAGTATCTTTTCCAGCACCGGATTGTCCAAGCCTTCAGGAAGGGGGGCCAAACACCGGATCATCTTCGCCTTTGTTGTCCAGTCCTGGTCAAAGAGCGATTCTTCAGAATGATGTCATGATAAACAAAAGGACGATGTGTTCGGCCATGGGATTACTTAATTGGGCGGCGATGCGGTTGCTACTCAGGCCCACGTCCTCGGTAGTGTCCGAACACTCTATTTGGGGTCCGAAGAACAATTTGTACATCTCCTCGCGCGTCATGCCAAGGAAATTTTGAATAGTGCGCGGTCCTTCTGGGTTGAACTCCCACATGCGAAGGGGCCGGCATTTGCAAGGCTGGACTCGACGAACCAGCATGACTTGCATCACCATAACCAGACTGAAATCTCCCTCGAAGAGATCTCGGATATGGCTCTGGAGTATTGGCACGTCCTTGGCTGGACCCCAGCTTAGTCCCCTGCTGATCCATGACATCAGTTGTGGTGGAGGGCCCGAGTGAAAGGTGGTGGCAGCTACCCACTTGGCACTTCGGGGAGCTGTGATGTAAAACCACTCCCGTTGCCACAATCTGGACACCTCTGGAAAGGAACCCTTTGGCCATGGAGCATAAGCAATTTTGCTTATTAAAGCACCTCCGCACGCTGCGTACTGTCCCTCGACCATCCTCGGCTTCACATCGAAGGTCTTCAGCCACAAGCCGAAGTGAGGGGTAATGCAGAGGAAGGCCTCACAAACGACAATAAATGATGAGATGTGACGAAGGGAGTCCGGGGCCAGATCGTGAAAATCCAGCACGTAATAGAACATAAGACCCCTGACAAAGGGATCCAGAGCGAGGCCTAGCCCTCGGAGGAAGTGGGAGACGAACACAACGCTCTCGTTGGGTTCGGAAGTAGGGACGACCTGCCCTCGGGAGGGCAGCCTATGCAAAATTTTGGCGGTCAGATATCTGGCCTCCCTCAACTTCTTGATGTCCTCCTCCGTGACGGAGGAAGACATCCACCGGCCTTGAAGGCTGGATCCGGACATGATTGAAGGTCCGAAGCACCTGACCTTGGCTTTGGGTGTTAGAATGCGATGCGGGGGAGGGATTCGATTGAGCACGGGAGGGAAAAAAGTAACAGCCTTGTCCCTTTATAAAGAGGGTGAATATCAAGCGTCCTCCTCATGGCCGTTTGGGACTTGCCTAAAATCTAGGAGTCCTAGGCACGGTTGGGTTACCCACGTCTGTATTGATGAGAAGCCCGTAATAAGGGGAACAAGATCTCTGCTTTGACAAGACGTGTCAAGAAACCAACTCGTGTTATGTGTGGGGCTGGTTAAAGAAAAACGGTTCGAATAATTACCGGGCCATGACATGATGTCATGATGCCAAAACATGTCAGCAGATTAGATTTGTGGAAATGTTATTCTCTCTACGGTGGTATGTGGAACTTATTTTGTAGGGTCGGACACTATCCTTGTATTCAAACTCTTCCGCGGTGTATTCGGAGGAGGAACCCGCCTTGCAATGCCGAAGACAATACTGCGTGCCGGACTCATCGTCATTGAAGCCTGGTTTAGGAGCTACTGAGGGAGTCCTGGATTAGGGGGTCTCCGGACAGCCGGACTATATACTTTGGCCGGATTGTTGGACTATGAAGATACAAGATTGAAGACTTCGTCCCTTGTCCAGATGGGACTCTACTTGGCGTGGAAGGCAAGCTAGGCAATACAGATGTGTATATCTCCTCCTTTGTAACCGACCTTGTGTAACCCTAGCCCCCTCCGGTGTCTATATAAACCAGAGGGTTTTAGTCCGTAGGACAACATACAATCATACCATAGGCTAGCTCCTAGGGTTTAGCCTCTCCGATCTCGTGGTAGATCAACTCTTGTAATACCCATATTATCAAGTATAATCAAGCAGGACATAGGGTTTTACCTCCATCAAGAGGGCCCGAACCTGGGTAAAACATCGTGTCCCCTGCCTCCTGTTACCATCCGCCTTAGACGCATAGTTCGGGACCCCTACCCGAGATCCGCCGGTTTTGACACCGACAAGCACCTTGCCATTTGCTAGCTACGTCGGTTAAGCATGCTCGATTTACCCGTTGTGTGTGCTGCTCCTGCCTTTCCTTCACAAATTCTAGTGAATTATCCTATCTAATTTTACCATGCAATCTATTGCTCTAGTGTATATGTTCTATATGTCATGCAGTGTGGTGCTCACTTATTAATTGTTTTGTTAATTAGTTGTCGTCTTCAGTTAACTGTTTGGTTCAATTCTGCAAATGTGATGTTCAATTCTTCAGGCTGCAATTTTGTATTGTCTTCCATGTGAGAAATAAATTGAATTTATCTTTACAAAATACATGAGAAATTAATACAATTGCTATATTTCCAAGTTGTCAAGCATGCTTGGTTTGGTTATACATTGTGCAATGTGGTGCTCAGTTAACGTTTGGTTCATTTGTGTTGTGGTGTTTAGGTAACTGTTTGGTTCAATTCTGCAATGCGATGTTCAATATTGTGGGTGCATTCTATTATTTGTATACCATGTGAGGAATAAATTGAATTTGGCTGTAGTAAATACATGAGAAACAAATACAATTGCTACAATTGGCTGTAGTTAACTGTTTGGTTAACTGTCTAGTCTTCTATTAGGAGTATGTTATATTGTGCAATGTGGTGCTCAGTTAATGTTGGTTCATTTGTTGTGGTGTTTAGTTAACTGCTTGGTTCAATTCTGCAATGCGATGTCCAATTGTCGTGGGTAGAATTTTGTATTGTTGTGCATGTGAGGAATAAATCGAATTTGGTTGCACGTAATACATGAGAAACATATACAGGTGCTATATTTCCTAGTTCTTAATCATGCTTGGTTTGGATAAATGGGTTTTCCGTGTGGCTTGAATTAATCTGATGAATCTGCAATGTGCTTATTTTTCATCAACATATTTTACTGATAGCATGGGAACACTTTTCCTAACCTGATGACTAACTACCTTATATGTGTTGCAGGGAAACAACAGGAAGCACTGAGGTTTAGAATCGACGTTAGCACGTGCATGGTCCATTGTCTAATAGCACATTATTGTGCAATTGCAGGAACCATTCTAATATTTAGGTTTTTAACAATTTGGTCTTGCACATGTAGGCCCCGTTCTCAGAGATTTTGACCCACTGTTCGACCCTATTTGCATATGGGGAAATGAGTTGTCCATGAATATCGGTCAAGTCAAGAAACTCAGAAAGATTGTTAGGATAAAGAAATTAGCGACAAAGAACAACAAGATCTTTGTCTGCACAATGAAGAAGACAACACTTCACTACATGATGGTACTAACTATTATACCTTGCCTTTTTTATTCCTTTGCCCCATTTCCACTATAGAGAAGATATTTATGCACATCCTTGTTTTTAGGCCTTTCCAAAGCAGTTCACTGATGATTACCTCTCAAACCACCTGTATGGTCAGGAGGCGAGGAATGTATTCATAGAACACCCACGGTTCAATATTGATGTGTTCCTGAATAGGACAAAGGATGGACAGTCAATCATGCACAAGCAATGTCCTAAAGTTACAAAGACCTTCAACATCAATGAAGGCTCAATATTCGCCTTCTGCTTCAGCAGTTTTCCAGATGAGATACATCTGTCTATGTACCGTCTATGATGCTAATTTCAAAAGGTTATAGATGTTGCATGTGAAACTTGGTCCTGGTGTAGTTGTGTAATGGGGTACGTAGCTGAGTGCTGAAGCTATATGATGTTGTACTCTGATGTATTTCAGTTATGAAAATTAAATATATTGTGTGCTTAATATGAAATGTCAATTGGATTAATAAATGGATTATGAATAATCGGATAATTAGCCTACTAATGGCGAATTAGCCTGCAAATTGGGTTTTGCTATTGCAAACGGTTGTTGAAAAAATAACGTGGGCGATGACCTCAGGCAACGCACACAGTTTCTAGGAATAAACCGTGTTGGATCAATGAACAATCACACACGACTTTCTCTAGAAAACTGTTTGCGTTAGGCTACCTTGTGCAAACGTTTACCACATAAAAACTATGTGTGATGGAGAGCCTATGCCACACAGTTTCTTTTACGGACCGTGTGTGATACATTTAATAACGCAAATTATTTAACGGGAAAAATTGTGTGTGGTGTACCTGTGAATGGAAATGTTTTCCTTGGAGCGACTGTGTGGGATGTACATACGAATGGAAACGTTTAGCGGGGACTGACTGTGTGGGATGTACTTGCGACCAGAAACAATTCTGTCGTATAATTGTATTTTTTAGCTCTACTGTATGTATTTCCGTAATTGAGCGCTCACCGGTCACACACGACCTCATTTTGCTGAGCGTGTGTGCCAGGAGGGCATATCCCCAACGGTTTCTGGGTCGTGTGGGAAGGAACCCCCTATCGCCCACACTCACTTGGCGACGATTCCAAATGCCATCGCGGAAAGGGGTTAAAAACCGTTTGTTTAGTAGCTCGTTGTACTAGTGTTGGGGCGCCCCAAGTAGGAGGAATCCTACTTTTGGGGTCCTATCCCAATTCGCCCCCCTTCCTTACTACCGGAAGGGGGAAAAGGGAAGAGAGAAGGGAGGAAGGAAAGGGGGGCGAACCCCCTCTTCCTTCTCCTATTCGTCCTCCTGCCTAAAGGGGGTGGCACCACCCCTTTGTGGGCTGGTGTGCTCCCCTCTTATGGCTCATAAGGCCCATTATTCCCCCAGGGGGTTCCGGTAACCCCCTAGTACTCGGATAAATACCTGATACTATCTGAAACACTCCGGTGTCTAAATACTATCATCCTATATATCAATCTTTACCTCTTGACCATTTCGAGACTCCACGTCATGTCCGTGATCTCATCCGGCACTCCGAACAACATTCGGTTACCAAATCACATAACTCATATAATACTAAATTGTCATCGAATGTTAAGCGTGCGGACCCTACAGGTTCGAGAACTATGTAGACATGACTGAGACACCTCTCCGGTCAATAACCAATAGCGGAACCTAGATGCTCATATTGGCTCCTACATATTCTACGAAGATCTTTATCAGTCGAACCGTTATGACAACATACGTTATTCCCTTTGTCATCGGTATGTTACTTGCCTGAGATTCGATCATCGGTAACTTCATACCTAGTTCAATCTCGTTACCGGCAAGTCTCTTTACTCGTTCCTTAATACATCATCCCGCAACTAACTCATTAGCCACTTTGCTTGCAAGGCTTCTTATGATGTGCATTACCGAGAGGGCCCAGAGATACCTCTCTGATACTCGGAGTGACATATCCTAATCTCGATCCATGCCAACCCAACAAACACATTCGGAGATACCTGTAGAGCATCTTTGTAATCACCTAGTTATGTTGTGACGTTTGATAGCACATAGGGCATTCCTCCGGTATCCGGGAGTTGCATAATCTCATAGTCGAAGGAATATGTATTTGGCATGAAGAAAGCAATAGCAATAAAACTGAATGATTAATATGCCAAGCTAACGGATCGGTCATGTCCATCACATCATTCTCCTAATGATGTGATCACGTTATCAAATGGCAAATCATGTCCATGGTTTAGGAAGCCTTAACCATCTTTGATCAATGAGCTAGTCAAGTAGAGGCTCATTAGGGACTTAGTGTTTGTCTATGTATTCACACATGTATCAAGGTTTCCGGTCAATACAATTCTAGCATGAATAATTAGCATTTGTCATGAATAAGGAAATATAAAATAACAACTTTATTCTTGCCTCTAGGGCACATTTCCGTCAATTTCCCTCTCTCATAATAATTACATGTGGGATCATATTCAAATTCAATAATATAGCTAGCACATAAAATTTTCTGTACATGACTCACATGTATGCAAAGTTGATACTCTTCCAAAATAGTGGGTATATCATTAACTAAAGTCATGACCTCTCCAAACCACACTTTCATAAAAAATCACAAGATTGAACACTCTCCAAATGTGTGGGTTTATTTTTAGCTAAAGTTGACACTCTTACAAACCCACTTTCAATATTTTCGCAAACATATTCATCACGAAGCTTAAATAAATTTTCAAGATCATAAGAAGCATTATCACCCGAATCATGATCATTGCAATAAGTAGTGGACATAGGAAAATTAGCATCCCCAAGCTTAGGGTTTTGCATATTATTAGCACAATTGACATTAATAGAATTTATAATAACATCATTAAAACCATGCTTTTCATTCAAGGGGATATCAAGTGTGGGTGCAATAGCAATAATTTCATGTTTAACATAGGGAACTATAGCAAGTCCATCTCCATAAGCATAATTAATATTGGCATCATGGCCATAAGAATAGCAAGCATCATGTTCATCAACGGATATTTCAATCAAATCAACGGAATCATAATTATCTGGGATAATTAGATTTATGCCCCTAGTTGTGTCCCACTCGGCTGTTTTACCCCTAATTTCCAAAAGTCACTGCTTTTGTCCAAGTCACTTCGCTCCTCTTATGCTTTTGCCCTTTGACCGTTTGACCATCATTTTGAAAACTTCATAACTAATTCATACTAAATCATAAAAATGCAAATAAGATACCAAAATGTTCGGTAAAACATCACCTATATGTCAGTGTCATTTGCATTCATGAAAAAAGTGTTTGAAAGTGTCCATCCGAGTTTTAGCTCTTATGCTACCACCATGAATAGTAAAATATAAAAAAATTCAAAAAATTCAAAACAAAATTTGGTGGCAAAGAATGACAAATGTTTTAAGTGCTTGCCAAGTTTCATCAGGGAATGACATTCATGGGTGCCCCGGCAAAAAAAACAATAAGCACTCCAAAACAGATTATTTTTTTGCCACGACTTCCACGAATGTCATTCCCTGATGAAACTTGGCAAGCACTTAGAACATTTGTCGTTCTTTGCCACCATATGTTTTTTGAATTTTTTTGAATTTTTTTTAGATTTTACTATTCATGGTGGTCTCAAAAGAGCTAAAACTCACATGTGCATTTTGCAACACTTTTTTCATGAATGCAAATGACATTGACATATAGGTGATGTTTTTATGAACAATTTGGTATCTTATTTGCATTTTTCTGATTTAGTATGAATTAGTTATGAAGTTTTCAAACTTATGGTCAAACGTCAAAGGGCAAAAGCATAAGAGGAGCAAAGTGACTTGGATAAAACTGGCGACTTTTGGAAATTAGGGGTAAAACAGACGAGTGGGACACAACTAGGGGCATAAATCTAAGTATCCCTATTTATAGATTCATGCATACCATTGTTTTCTTCCAAATTAGCGGACATTCTCTCAATAAATTCCTTAACATAGGCATTATGAGCATACTTTTCATAGCAATATTTAGGTATGTCAAAATTTTCAGATTTGTAGAGAGTAATATCATATTTTTCAATCAAAGAAGCAACTTCATAAGCACCCTTAAAAGCAACAAATTTTTCAATTTGTTCCATATCATAGTAACTATAAACACCATTGGCATAAGCAGACATGATTTCATTGTCATTGAACTCACACTAGGTAGGGAAGGTGTTTTTTGGGGTTGTCCGAGCAATAAGTAAAATCATAAATTTCACATAGATTCCAAGCACAACATAGCAAACAATTTATTTGATTCCATAAGAGTCCCCCTTTTTGAGACAAACGGTAACGCACAAAATGAGCATGCTCATCTAAAGATTTTCCCTCAACTAAACTCGTTGGGGTTTCAGCACGAGCACATATGGATCGAAGATGATCCAAGTACAAAACTTCAAGTGGATCCATAAACCTTTTTGCTTTCTGATTTGCAATAAACACACAATTATACCAAGCAAACAAGCAAACGAACCAAGACATTAGGGCAAATGGAAAGAAGGCAAATATTTTTCTGTTTTTCTGAAAACGTTTTAGAATTGGGGGAGAGGAAAATGGCAAATAATGTAAGTACAAGAGATGTGAGTTTATGATAGATACTTGGTAGGCTTGATGTAGAACCTCCCCGGAAACGGCGCCAGAAATTCTTCCTTCTACTTCTTGATCTTGCGTTGATTTTTCCTTGAAGAGGAAAGGGTGATGCAGCAAAGTAGAGATAAGTATTTCCCTCAGTTAAGAACCATGGTATCAATCCAGTAGGAGGTACAATCAAGTCCCCAATAGATGCACCTCCACAAACTAACAAACACTTGCACACAACGCGAAAAATGGGTTGTCAATCCCTTCACGGTCACTAGCAAGAGTGATATCTAATGGAGATAGATATAAAAGGTAAGTAAAATTCAAAATAAAGTAAATATAAATAAATCGCAGCAAGGTATTTGTGGGGTTTTGGTTTTATAGATCTTAAAATATATGATGAGAAATAGACCCGGGGAGGCATAGGTTTCACTAGAGTCTTCTCTCTTCAAGAAAGCATATGGTGGGTAAACAAATTACTGTTTAGCAATTGATAGAAAAGTGCATAGTTATGACGATATCTATGGCAATGATCATGAATATAAGCATCACATCCATGACAAGTAGACCAACTCCTGCCTGCATCTACTACTATTACTCCACACATCGACCGCTATCCAGCATGCATCTAAAGTATTCAGTTCATAAGGACGGGAAAACGCCTTAAGCAAGATGACATGATGTAGAGGGATAGATCCAATCAATATGGTAAAACCCCCCATCCTTTTATCCTTAATGGAAACAATACAATACGTGCCTCGCTACCCTACTATCACTGGGTGAGGACACCACAAGATTGAATCTATCACAAAGCACATCTCCCATTGCAAGAAAAACCAATCTAGTTGGCCAAACCAAATCGATAGATCGGGGAGAAATACAAAGCTATCTTAATCATGCCTAAAAGAGTTCAGAAAAGACTCAGATAATATTCATAGATAATCTGACCATAAATCCACAATTCATCAGATCTCAACAAACGCACCACAAAATAAGATTACATCGAATAGATCTCCAAGAACATCAAGGAGAGCATTGTATTGAAGATCAAAGAGAGAGAAGAAGCCATCTAGCTACTAACTATGGACCCTTAGGTCCGCGGTAAACTAATCACACATCATTGGAAGGGCAACAAGGTTTGGGTAGAGGCCCTCCGTGAACGAATCCCCCTTCGGCAGAGTGCCGGAAAATGCCCCAAGATGGGATCTTACGAGAACAGAAGCTTGCGGCGGTGGAAAAGTATTTTTGGTGCCCCTCTGACATAAGGGGAATATTGGGTATTTATAGAGTTGGAGTTAGGGTTAGGAGATCTACGAGGGGCCCACAAGCCTAGGGGCACGCGCCCTAGGGCATGCCCCTAGGGTCCTCCTCCCGAAGCTTCCTAGGTGTCTGGTCCAAGAAAAATCGTTTGAAAATTTCATTCTGTTTGCACTCCATTTGGTATTGATTTTCTGTAGAAGACAAAAATAATGTAAAAACAACTGGCACTGGGCACTAGGTTAATAGGTTAGTCCCAAAAATTATACAAAACAACATATTAATGCATATAAAACATCCAAAATAGATAATATAATAGCATGGAACAATAAAAAATATTGATACGTTGGAGATGTATCAAGCATCCTCAAGCTTAATTCCTGCTCGTCCTAGAATAGGTAAATAATACAAAAATAATTTTGATGTGGAATGGTACCTATCATATTCATCATATATTATTTACTTTTGTGTCATGGACATTCAAACTTGAATGATTCAAAACAATAGTCTATAGTTTGACATGAAGACATAAATAGTCAAGCATACTAACAAGCAACCATGTCCTTCAAAATATCAACACTAAAGAAATTTATCCCTAGCCCATTATGCTCAATCATTGATCCATTCACGAAACACACTCAATATTAGCTACATCCAATGCACAAGTGTGACAATAGTGTTCTCTAGTTGGTGCTTTATAAGAGAAGATGGAAACTCAAACTAAAAAGAAAAAATGCATAAAAGTAAATAGATAGGCTCTTCGCAGAGGGAAGTAGAGATTTGCTGAGATGCCCGAGCTCAAGGCTTAAATTATAGGTAAAATTATTTTGAGTGGCATTCTTTTCCAATCAACAAAATTGACCAAGATTTCCCAATATCTTCCATGCTAGACACATTATAGGCGGTTCCCAAACATAAAATAAAGTTTATTTCCTTTCCACAATTCTTTCACAATCCATGGCTAGCCACATCCATGGGTGCCTTCCATACCAACACTTTCCAAGGAATTTATTATTATCATCATATTATTATTTGTTCATTTCAGGACTGGGCATCCCTATTACCTGCCACACTCTCGTGCAGTGACAAGTGAATAAACACTCATCATGAGAATAACAAAGCTAGCATGGAAACTATTAGCCACCCCCTTTCGCTTCATGAGCGGTATTGGCACACAAAACTGAAAATTATTGTAAAAAATAGAGTTGACACATGCAAATTTACTTAGAACGACATGGAAATACCACATAGGTAGGTATGATGGACTCATTTGGCACAACTTTGGGTGTAAGGAGTTGGATGCACAAGCAGCATTCCCACTTAGTAAAAATGAAGGCTAGCAAATAGATTTAGAAGCGACCAACCAAAAAACAAAAATATTCATAAACATGCATTGAGCAGAACCAACACTGAATAATGCACCATAAGTAGGATATAATTTCATTGCATAACTATTGACTTTATGTGCATGCATAGGGAATCAAAAACCTTAACACCAATATTCTTACTAAACCACAATTACTCACTAACATGACTCACATATTATCATCTCCATATCGCAAAACTACTGCAAGGAATCAAACTTATCATATCAAATGATCTGTACGAAAGTTTTTATTATATCCCTCTTGAATATTCATCACTTTGGGACCAAATTCATACCTTGTGCATGCCATTACTATTATAAACTCTGAAAAAGATATAATGAAGCATGAGAGTGCAAATATTTCTTCACAATTTAATCACCACATGCTCAAAAAGATATAAGTGAAGTACTAGAGCAACTGCCTAGCTCAAAAGATTTAAGTTAAGCACATAGAGTATTCTAACAAATCATGATAAACGTGTGGCTCTCTCAAATATGTGTGTCCAAAAAAGATGATTGTGACAAACTAAAAATCAAACAAAACAGAGATTCATATAATACGCGACGCTCCATGCAAAAATCATGATTTGTGACGAATAAAAATATAGCTCCAAGTAAAATTACCGATAGTTGGTGGAAGAAAGTGGGGATGCCTTCTGGGGCATCCCCAAGCTTAGATGCTTGGGAGTCCTTGAATATTACCTTGGGGTGCCTCGGGCATCCCCAAGCTTAAGCTCTTGCTACTCCTTATTCCTTCATCCATCGTGATCTCACCCAAAACTTGAAAACTTCAATAACACAAAACTCAACAAAACCTTCGTGAGATTCGTTAGTATAATAAAGCAAATCACTACTTTAAGTACTGTGGCCAACCCATTAATATTTTATTTTTGCATTACACCGACTGTATCCTAACTTCTCCATGGCTTATACCCCCCCTCCCAATACAATCCATAGTTTCATCAAAACAAGCAAAACAATGCATCAAAAACAGAATCTGTCAAAAACAGAACAGTCTATAGCAATCTGAATATTGACCATACTTCTGTAACTCCACTAATTCTGAAAAATTAGGATACCATGGGAAATTTGTATATAAACCATGTGTAAAAAATTCAGAAACTTACTAGGTTCCAGAAATTTTTAACAATTCTGCTACTGGACGCGGAAGTTTCTGTTTTTTCCAGAGAATCAAAGCAACTATCATCCAAATCATCCCAAAGGCTTTACTTCTCACAAACACTACTTTAAACACAAAAACACAATCATAACATTAGCATAATTGGTGCTACCTCTTGATCATGCGTTGGTTTTCCCTTGAACAGGAAAGGGTGATATAGCAAAGTAGCGTAAGTATTTCCCTCTGTTTTTTAGAACCAAGGTATCAATCCAGTAGGAGACAACGCACAAGTCACCTAGTACCCGCACAAACAATCAAGAACCTTCCAACCAACGCGATAAAGGGGTTTTCAATCCCTTCATGGTCACTCACAAAAGTGAGATCTGATAAAGATAGTAAAGTAAATATTTTTGGTATTTTTGTTGTATAGATTGGAAAGTAAAGATTACAAAATAGTATACGAGATGTGATGTAAATAAAAGAGATGCAATATAATAAGAAAGAGACCCGGGGGGCATAGGTTTCCCTAGTGGCTTCTCTCAAGATAACATGTATTACGGTGGGTGAACAAATTACTGTCGAGCAATTGATAGAAAAGTGCATAGTTATGAGAATATCTAGGCAGTGATCTTGAATATAGGCATCACGTCCGTGTCAAGTAGATTGAAACGATTATGCATCTACTACTATTACTCCACACATCGACCGCTATCCAGCATGCATCTAGAGTATTAAGTTCATAAGAATAGAGTAATGCATTAAGCAAGATGACATGGTGTAGAGGTATAAACTCGAGCAATATGATATAAACCCCATCTTCTTATACTCGATGGCAACAATACAATACGTACCTTGCTGCCCCTACTGTCACTGGGAAAGGACACTGCAAGATTGAACCCAAAGCTAAGCACTTCTCCCATTGCAATAAAGATCAATCTAGTAGGCCAAACTAAACCCATAATTTGAAGAGACTTGCAAAGATATCGAATCATGCATATAAGAATTCAGAGAGGAACCAAATAATACTCATAGATAATCTTGTTCATAAACCTACAATTCATCGAATCTTGGCAAACATATCGCAAAAGAATATTACATCGAATAGATCTCCAAGAACATCGACGAGAACTTTGTATTGAGAATCAAAGAGAGAGAAGCCATCTAGCTAATAACTATGTACCCGAAGGTCTGTGGTAAACTACTCACGCTTCATCGGAGAGGCTATGGTGTTGGTGTAGAAGCCCTCCGTGATCGATTCCCCCTCTGGTAGATCACCGGAAAAGGCCCCAAGATGGGATCTCTCGGGTACAGAAGGTTGCGGTGGTGGAAAAGTGGTTTCGTGGCTCTCTGCGATCGATCTGGGTATAAGAGTATATGTAGGCGGAAGAAGTACGTCGGTGGAGCTACATGGGTCCCACGAGGGTGGGGGCGCGCCTACCCCCCCCCCCCTGGGCGCGCCCTCGTGCCTCGTGGCTGCCTCACGGAGTTTCAGACTTCAACTCCAAGTCTTCTGGTTTGCTTTCGGTCCAAGAAAGATCATCGTGAAGGTTTCATTCCGCTTGGATTCCATTTGGTATTCCTTTTCCGCGAAACTCTAAAATAGGCAAAAAAAACAGAAACTGGCACTGGGCCTCCAGTTAATAGGTTAGTCCCAAAAATAATATAAAAGAGCATATTAAAGCCCATTAGACAACCAAAACAGATAATGTAATAGCATGGAACAGTCAAAAAATATAGATACGTTGGAGACGTATCAATTGGGTACACACAAGAAAATAGAAAAACACAGAAATTAAGATAACTATTGGGTTGCCTCCCAACTAGTGCTATTGTTTTACACCCCTCGCTAGGCATAATGCATTGTTTCAAGTGTTGTCGTATTTGGTTTTAGTTCCATAGGTGGGTCTCATCATTGATTTATATGGTGGCTTAATTCTAGTTCTAGGGAAGTGCATACCCTTCTTTAATGGAAACTAACATTTTATATTCCCTTCTTTCATGTCAATGACGACACCTATGGTTCGTAAGAACAATCTACCAAGTATTATTGGGAAAGACGGATTGCAATGAATGTCAAGTCCAATAAAATCAACTGGAACATAGTTCCTATTTTCAAAAATAAGAACATCATTAATTTTACCCGAAGGCTTTTTAATAGTATAATCCGCCAAGTGCAAATTAAGCAAACATTCATCCATATTGGTAAAACCTAGGACATCACATAGAGATTTTTGAACTGTGCAAACGCTAGCACCCAAATCACATAATGCATTGCACTCATAATTTTTAATTTTACTTTAATGGTAGGTTCCCACTCATCATATAATTTTCTAGTAATTGAAATTTCTAGTTCTAGCTTTTCTTCTAAAGCTTTCATCGTCGCTTCTACAATATGTTTAGTAAAAGCCTTATTTTGTTCATAAGCGTTGGGTGAATTTAGTATGGATTGTAACAAAGAAATACATTCAATCAAAGAACAACTATCATAATTAAAGTCTTTGTAATCCAAGAGAGTGGTCACATCACTAGTTAAAGTTTTTACCTCCCAAAACCCACTTTTATCAATTTTTCCATCAAGATTTTCACCCTCTGAATTATGGGGACGCCTTCTAGCTAAAGTTGGATCTTATTCAGTCCCCTTTTCATCAATGTTTATATTTCTAAATAAGGAAAAATTAGATGAAACAACAATCATTTTAATATCCCCATCATTACTACAATAGAAACCGGGAGGAATCACTTTTTCTAAAAATTCTCGTTTAGCTTTTAGCATAGCGGTTCTTTTCTTACTCTCATCCATGAAGACATATACAGCTCTAATTGATTCATTAATATTTTGGGTGGCAAAACTTAATACTTAAGATTTTCCACATCATGAATAATTATATCAATGCTCCTAGACATATCATCAAGTTTACTCAATTTTTCTTCTATCGTAGTGTTGAAAACTGCTGAGCATTAATAAATTCTTTAATATCACATGCAAGATCAGAGGGCATCCTATTATTATTATTATTGTTATTATAAGAATTACCATAGGAATTGCCATAATTATTAGAGGAATTTCCAGGAAATGACCTAGGATTAAAATTACCTCTATAAGCATTACTATTAAAATTGTTTCACGAGACAAAATTCACATCTACGGGATCATATTTTTCTTAGTCAAGGTGGATAAAGTCACATCATTAGGATCAATAGAGGTATTTTTGTTAGCAACCAATTTCATAAGTGTATCAACTTTATCACTCAAAGTACTAATTTCTTCAACAAAATTCACTTTTTTACTAGTAGGAGCTCTTTCAATATGCCATTGTGAATAATTCTCCATAATATTATCAAGAAATTTAGTAGCTTCTCCCAATGTAATCTCCATAAAAGTACCACCCATGGAGGAATCTAAAAGATTTCTAGAAACAAAATTTAATCCTGCATAATTTTTTTGTATGATCATCCACAAATTTAAACCATGAGTAGGGCAATTTCTTATCGTCAATTTCATCCTTTCCCAAGATTGGGCAACGTGTACATGATCAAGTTGCTTGAAATTTATTATTTGACTTCTAAGGGAAATGATTTTTGCGGGAGGAAAATACATGATAATAAAAGCATCTTTACATCTATCCCAAGAATCAATACTATTTTGTGGCAAAGATGAAAACTAAATTTTTGCACGATCCCGCAATAAGAACGTGAATAATTTTAATTTCACAATATCATTATGGACATCTTTTTTATGTTGCATATCATACAATTCTACGAAAGTGTTGAGATGGGATGTATCATCTTTATTAGGACTACTAGAAAATTGTTCTCTCATAACAAGATTTAACAAAGCGGCATTAATATGACAAGTCTCTGCACTAGCAGCGGGGGGAGCAATCGGAGTACTAATAAAAACATTATTATTAGTATCGGAAAAATCAAGAATTTTGTATTTTCTTGAGGCATCATGGCTACACAAAATATATAACAAGCAAGCAAAGAAGCAAACAAGAAAAAGGCAAACAGAAAATATTTCTGTATTTTTGTAAAAACTTTTTAGAAGTGGGGGAGATGAAAACGAGAGGCAAAGGCAAATAAAATAAATGCAAGGAGATTTAAGTTTATGCGTAGGTACTTGATAGTTGTTAATGACGTCTCCCCGGCCCACAATGCAGAAATTCATCCTGCTACTTGTGAGCTGCATTGGGATTTCCCCGAAGAGGGGGGGTGATGCAGTACATTGGAGATAGGTATTTTCCTCAGTTATGAAACCAAGGTTATTAATCCAGTAGGAGAATCATGCAACAACTTGTTAGCAACACCTGCACACAAAATAACAAATCCTCGCACCCAACGCGAACAAGGGGTTGTCAATCCCTTGGCGGTTAATTGCAAGATTAAATTGTATGGTGATAGATAGATAGATCGAACAAAAACACAAAATAAAATAAATAAAGTAAAATTGCAACAAGGTATTTTTAGGATTTTTAATATGTGATAAAGGTAGACTCAGGGCCATAGTTTTCACTAGAGGCTTCTCTCTTGAAAATAGCCCAAATTACTGTTGGGCAATCGATAGAGAAGCAAATAAACATGATGATACCCAAGGCAATGATCACATATATAGGCATCATGTCTGACACAAGTAGACCGAAACAATTCTGCATCTACTACTATTACTCCACATAGCGACCGCTATCCAACATGCATCTGGAGTATTACGTTCATAAAGAATGGAGTAACGCCTTAAGCAAGATGACATGATGTAGACAAAGTAAACTCATGATTGAATAAACCCCATCTTTCTTTCCTTAATAGCAATGATACAATACATGTCATGTCCCCTACTGTCACTGGTATTGAGCATTGCAAGATCGAACCAATACAAAACACCTCTCCCATTGCAAGATAAATCAGTCTAGTTGGCCAAACCAAATCAATGGATCAGAGAGAAATACAAAGCTATAACAATCATGCATATAAGAGATCAAACAAACCTCAAATAATATTTGTGCATAATCTGATCATAAACTCACAATTCATCAGATCCCAACAAACACACTTCAAAAAGTGATTACATCGTATAGAACTCGAAGAACATTGTATTAAAGATAAAATAGAGAGAAGAAGCCATCTTGCTACTAACTATGGATCTGTAGGTTGTGGTAAACTACTCACGCATCATCAGAAGGGTAACAAGATTGATGTAGAGCCCCTATGTGATCGAATCCCCCTCGATAGAGTGCCGCAAAAGGCCTCCGGATGGGATCTCTCGAGAATAGGAACTTGCGGCGGCGGAAAAAAGTATTTCGTGGACTCCTCTGTTGGTTTCCCGATTTTTGAGCATTTATAGAGGCGGAGTTTGGTCGAACGGAGCCATGTGGGCCCCTTGAGCCACCAGGGCGCACCCTGGTGCCTCGTGGGCGACTGCTCCATCTTCTCATCCCCTCCCGATGCTTCCATGGTCTCTTATGTCCAGAAAAAAATCTCCAAAAAGTTTTGTGGCATTTGGACCTCGTTTGGTAGAGATATTCTGAAAAACCAAAAACAGGCAAAAAAATAGCAACTGGCACTGGGCACTAAGTTAATATGTTTGGCCAAAAAATGATATATAATTGCTTGTAAGTGTATATAAAACATCCTAGATTGATTCTATAATAGCATGGAACAATAAAAAATTATAGATACGTTGGACACATATCAATGCTCTCTCTCTTGAAGCCCTATGATATATACTAATTCTCCCCTTCGGTCATCCAGACTGTTTTTCCTTGTTCTTTTGGCTTCTTTGGGTAAGCTTGGAGAACTCCTCCCCCTCATGATAGCTCTCTTCAGCACATGTGCCTGCATCTAGATCAATACTAGGCTCTCTGGAATTGTTCTGACTATCACTGGCCTCAGACATACTGACACTGACCCTTATGAAGATGAAAATATAAATAATATAATATTATTGCCTCTAGGGCATATTTCCAACACCGTCTATATAAGGGAGGCCAGGGAACCTTCAAATCGTCTAATATCAGCTAGCAACTCTCGGTAGCAACCTCACACCATTGTAACCCATCACAGGAGGTATCCCTCCACCACGAATAAGAAAACAACTAGGATGTAGGGGATTACTCTCTGGAGGCCCAAACCTGGGTAAAACCCTTGTGTGATCTTCGATCTAAGACTTCTAGTTGCACTTGGAGCCATACCGAGGGATCAGGCGGTATTTTGTACCATTAGTACTTCGAGTAACCCTTAATCTCCAATTTTATTTCATCGTCCCAAAAGATTACAAGACCCCCGCTCCTCCCTGAGCTACTAATAGAGAAAGATTTATTACAACCGAAAGACAAAGATAAAACTTTGGCATGTGCCCTGTCCAACTGAGTTTCAACTAAGCATATTAAGTCTGGTTCAAACATGTTCGCGAGCTCGCGAACTTCTCGAACTTTCATGGGATTGCCCAAACCATGACAGATCCAACTTATAATACTGATTGATCCGGCGCGCTCCTCGCGGGACCCCACTAAAGGTTCGGAAATCTGCATGTTATATTTCCCGCTTTGATCAATGCCCTTCTTTGTTTTTTTTGTTATTTTTTCTACGCAAAATGTAAACCGAAGGAAAAGGGGGAACACACTCCGGGCGCTTCTCATACTGGACCATAGCAAGCTGGCCCTCCAAGTTCCTGGCAGTAATTGGACTAGTTGTTGTAGTTGTTACCATAGCCGTCAAAGGCAGAGCTTCCCCAAAAGCTAATTTATTTGCACCCCTATGTTCTGACTCGCCCTCCGCTAAAGCTCTGGCAGCGTTCTTTGGATCAGATCAGATGAGTCCACCAAAACCAAAACGCATGTCTCAGAGCCCTCACCATGCTGGATGGCCAAGCTTACAACCTCGACGTGGTTCACCCCATCGACAGTTTCCCCTATGTCACTTGCAAACGCATTCGGATTTGTTGGAAAGGCATTGTGCCTCCAGTTAACATTCTGATCATAGCCCGGGATAGTAGAGCCTTGCTACCTCTTGAGCTTGTGTTGGTTTTTCCCTTGAAGAGGAAGGGATGATGCAGCAAAGTAGAGTAAGTATTTCCCTTAGTTTGGAGAACCAAGGTATCAATCCAGTAGGAGACAACGCACAAGCCACCGAATACCAGCACAAACAAACACCAACTTGCACCCAACGCGATAAAGGGTTGTCAATCCCTTCACTTTTATTTGCAAAGTGAGATCTGATATAGATGGATAGACAGTAAAGTAATATTTTTGGTATTTTTGGTTTATGGAACGGAAAGTAAAATATTGCAAAGAAAGTAAATAGGAAACTAAAATTGTAGATCGAAAACTTATATGATGGAAAGTAGACCCGAGGGCCATAGATTTCACTAGAGGCTTCTCCCAAGATAGAAAATATTACGGTGGGTGAACAAATTACTGCCGAGCAATTGATAGAAAACCGCAAAGTTATGATGATATCCAAGGCAATGATCATGAATATCGGCATCATGTCCGTATCAAGTACACCGACTCCTGCCTGCATCTACTACTATTATTCTACACATCGACCGACTCCTGCCTACATCTAGAGTATTAAGTTCATGAAGAACAAAGTAACGCATTAAGTAAGATGACATGATGTAGCGGGATAAACTCAAGCAATATGATGAAAACCCCATCTTGTTATCCTCGATGGCAACAATACAATACGTGTCGGTTCCCCTTCTGTCACAAGGATCGAGCACCGCAGGATTGAGCCCAAAGCTAAGCACTTCTTCCATTGCGAGAAAAATCAATCTAGTTGGCCAAACCAAATCGATAATTTGAAGAGACTTGCAAAGATATCAAATCATGCATATAAGAATTCATAGGAGATTCAAATAATATTCATAGATAAGCTGATCATAAATCCACAATTCATTGTATCTTGCCAAACACATCGCAAAAGAGTATTACATCGAATAGATCTCCAAGAACATCGAGGATAACATGGTATTGAGAATCAAAGAGAGAGAATAAGACATCTAGCTACTAGGTATGGACCCATTGGTCTGTGGTAAACTACTCATGCTTCATCGGAGAGGCAATGGTGTTGATGTAGAAGCCTTGTGTGGTCGAATCCCCCTTCGGTAGGACGCCGTCAAACGTCCCTAGATGGGATCTCATGGGTACAAAAGGTTGAGGCGGTGGAAAAGTGGTTTCGTGGCTCTCCTGGAAGGTTTTGGGATATTTGAGAATATATAGGCGGAGTAAACAAGTCGGTGGAGTCACGAGGGGCCCACAAGGGTGGGGGTGCGCCCTACCCCCTGGGCGTGCCACCCAACCTTGTGGCCGCCTCCTGGCTTTCCTGACATGCACTCAAAGCCCTTTGGATGTCTTCTGGTCCAAGAAAAATCATCGCGAAAGTTACATTCCATTTGGACTCCGTTTGGTATTCCTTTTCTGCGAAGCTCAAAAACAAGGAAAAATAGAAACTGGCACTAGTCTCTAGGTTAATAAGTTCGTCCCAAAAATAATATGAAATAGCATATTAATGCATATAAAACATCCAAAACAGATAATATAATAGCATGGAACAATAAAAAATTATAAATACGTTGAAGACGTATCAAGCATCCCCAAGCTTAATTCTTGCTCGTCCTCGAGTAGGTAAATGATAAAAATAGAATTTTTGATGTGGAATGCCACCTAACATATTTATCCATGTAATTTTTCTTTATTGTGGCATGAATCTCCAGATCTGTAAGATTCAATATAAAAGTTTAATATGGACATAAAAACAATAATACTTCAAGCATACTAACAAGGCAGTTATGTCTTCTCAAAATAACATGGCCAAAAAAATTGTATCCCTACAAAATCATATAGTCTGGCTATGCTCCATCTTCATCACACAAAATATTCAAATCATGCACAACCCCAATGACAAGCCAAGCAATTTTTTTCATACTTTTGGTGCTCTCAAACCTTTTCAACTTTCACGCAATACATGAGCCTGAGACATGGACATAGCACTATAGGTGCAATAGAATATGGTGGTTATGGAGAAGACAAAAATAAAGGGAGATAGTCTCACATCAACTTGGCATATTAACGGGCTATGGATATGCCCATCAATAGATATCAATGTGAGTGAGTAGGGATTGCCATGCAACGGACGCACTAGAGCTATAAGTTTATGAAATCTCAAAAGAAAACTAAGTGGGTGTGTATACAACTTGCTTGCTCATGAAGATCTTGGGCAATTTCAGGAAGCCTGTCATTGGAATATACAAGCCAAGTTCTATAATGAAAAATTCCCACTAGCATATGAAAGTGACAACATAGGGGACTCTCTATCATGAAGATCATGGTGCTACTTTGAAGCACAAGTTTGGAAAAAAAGGATAGTAACATTGCCCCTTCTCTCTTTTTCTGTTTGGCTTCTTTGGCCTCCCTTTTTTTCCTCACATGGGACAATGCTCTAATAATGAAGATCATCACACTTTTATTTACTTACAACTCAAGTATTACAACTCGATACTTAGAACAAAATATGACTCTATATGAATGCCTCCGATGGTGTATCGGGATGTGCAATGAATCAAGAGTGGCATGTATGAAATAATTATGAACTGTGGCTTTGCCACAAATACGATGTCAACTACATGATTATGCATAACAATATGATAATGAAGGAGCATGTCATAACAAACGGAACGGTGGAAAGTTGCATGGCAATATATCTCGGAATGGCAATGGAGATGTCATAATTGGTAGGTATGGTGACTGTTTCGAGGAAGGTATAAGGTGGGTATATGGCACCGATGAAACTTGCGCGGCACAAGAGAGGCTAGCAATGGAGGAAAGGTGAGAGTGCGTATAATCCATGGACTCAACATTAGTCATAAAGAACTCACATACTTATTGCAAAAAATCTATTAGTCATCGAAACAAAGTACTACGCTGATACGTCTCCAATGTATCTATAATTTTTGATTGTTCCATGCTATTATATTATCAACCTTGGATGTTATATATGCATTTATATGCTATTTTATATGATTTTTTGGGACTAACCTATTAACCTAGAGCCCAGTGCCAGTTTCTGTTTTTTCGTTGTTTTTGAGTATCGCACAAAAGGAAAACCAAATAGAGTCCAATTGACCTGAAACTTCACGGAACTTATTTTTGGACCAGAAGAAGGACATGGAGTAAAAGAGTTGGGCCAGAAGTCTCGGGCTGCCCACTAGG
Source organism: Triticum aestivum (assembly GCF_018294505.1). Classification (NCBI taxonomy): domain Eukaryota; kingdom Viridiplantae; phylum Streptophyta; class Magnoliopsida; order Poales; family Poaceae; genus Triticum; species Triticum aestivum. The sequence continues at coordinate 121,688,171 of NC_057803.1, forward strand.
GTGGGGGCGCGCCCACCCCCTGCCTCGTGGACAGCCCGGAGACCCCCCTTACTTGTTCCCGACTCCAACACCTCTTATATAACCCCAAACTTCCAGAAAGAAACCTAGATCGGGAGTTCCGCCGCCAGAAGCCTCCATAGCCACCGAAAACCAATCTAGACCTGTTTTGGCACCTTGTAGGAGGGGGGAATCCCTCTCCGATGGCCATCTTCATCATCCCGGCGCTCTCCATGATGAGGAGGGAGTAGTTCACCCTCGGGGCTGGGGGTATGTACCAGTAGCTATGTGTTTGATCTCTCTCTCTCTCTCTCTCGTGTTCTTGAGTCGGCACGATCTTGATGTATCGCGAGCTTTGCTATTATAGTTGGATCTTATGATGTTTCTCCCCCTCTACTCTCCTGTGATGAATTGAGTTTTCCTTTTGAAGTTATCTTATCGTATTGAGTCTTTAAGGATTTGAGAACATTTGATGTATGGCTTGCATGTGCTTATCTGTGGTGACAATGGGATATCATGTGATCCACTTGATGTATATTTTGGTTATCAACTTGTGAGTTCCATGACCTTGTGAACTTATGCATAGGGGTTGGCACACATTTTCGTCTTGACTCTCCGGTAGAAACTTTGGGGCACTATTTGAAGTTCTTTGTGTTGGTTGAGTAGATGAATCTGAGATTGTGTGATGCATATCATATAATCATGCCCACGGATACTTGAGGTGACATTGGAGTATCTAGGTGGCATTAGGGTTTTGGTTGATTTGTGTCTTAAGGTGTTATTCTAGTACGAACTCTATGATAGATTGAACGGAAAGAATAGCTTCGTGTTATTTTACTACAGACTCTTGAATAGATCGATCAGAAAGGATAACTTTGAGGTGGTTTCGTACCCTACAATAATCTCTTTGTTTGTTCTCCACTATTAGTGACTTTGGAGTGAATCTTTGTTGCATGTTGAGGGATAGTTATATGATCTGATTATGTTATTATTGTTGAGAGAACTTGCACTAGTGAAAGTATGAACCCTAGGCCTTGTTTCCTAGCATTGCAATACCGTTTATGCTCACTTTTACCACTTGCTACCTTGCAATTTTTATATTTTCTGATTACAAAAACCTATATCTACCATCCATATTGCACTTGTATCACCATCTCTTCGTCGAACTAGTGCACCTATGCAATTTACCATTGTATTGGGTGTGTTGGGGACACAAGAGACTCTTTGTTATTTGGTTGCAGGGTTGTTTGAGAGAGACCGTCTTCATCCTACGCCTCCCACGGATTGATAAACCTTAGGTCATCCACTTAAGGGAAATTTGCTACTGTCCTACAAACCTCTGCACTTGGAGGCCCAACAACATCTACATGAAGAAGGTTGTGTAGTAGACATCAAGCTCTTTTCTGGCGCCGTTGCCAGGGAGGTTAGCGCTTGAAGGTATATCTTTAGATCTTGCAATCGAATCTTTTTGTTTCTTATTTTATCACTAGTTTAATATATAAAATAAAACTACAAAAAATGGAATTGAGGGTACCTCATATGCTTCATCTTTTTAATATCTTTCATGAAAATAAGGATTCTGATAATTGTGCCAAAGTGTTAGAAGAAGAATGCATTAGAATGTTTAGCACTAAATCTTTGAATGATGAGCATGATTGCAATGTTATTAGTATGAACTCTTTGAATATCCATAGTACTAATGATGATTGCACTAGCCATGATGAAAATGTCTCTTATAAGCATGTCAACTTTTGTGGAATACATAGAGCTTGCAAGCACACACCAAATAGGGAAGATAGATTTTGCAAGAGGCATAAGTATTTGGAAACTAAATGGTTGCAAGAAAGGCTAGATGATTGTGCTGAAAGATTCAATATTTATCGCCATACTTGTGAACTTTGCAATGAACATGGTCATTTAAAGATCAAATGCTATTTGTTTATTGATCAAACTGTGTCCAAAAATTTTGATAACTTGATTACCATTGAGCATCATAAAGAGCTTAGTCTTATTTTGGGGTCTAAAGAAATGAAACGTATAATTGAGGGTATTCCAAAATTTAATCTTCATAGATTTCTTGATTTTGATCTAGAAGAAATTTTTATGTATTGTGCGGTGAATTGCATTGAAAATCCTTATATTGCCAATTACATAAACACAAGAAAACAAATAGAAGATGAAGAGAATAATAATGAAAGGGAAGATAGTTCCCAATATTCTCCTATTATTTCTTATGATGAATCAGGTAACGAGGAGGAGCCTCCTATTCAACCAATCTCATTAATAAGGAGCTCCGAAAAGAGGATTAAACCCACACATGATGTGAAGAAGAAAAAGAAAAGACGAAGAAGCAAAGGTAAAAAATGTATCCCTCCCAAATGATGTTGCTCCTATTACTCATTGTGATGATGATAATTGTTATACTATTGGTGCTATCCATACTATTAATGATGAGAATGATTATGCTTATGATATGAAAAAGCCCAAGCTTGGGTATGCTATGTTTGATGAAAATGACATGTTTGAGAATTTATTTGCTGCAATTAATGTTTGTCCCAAGCTTATGGATGATATGTTTTATGAATATGATATTTTTAGTCTCCCAAGTTTTGATGAGGAAATTTACTATGATGATAGCATGCCTCCTATTTATGATGATTATATTGATGAAAGTGGGTTCGGAAGAGTGTCAACTTTAGGAAGTAATGATCCCACAATTTTGGGGGATGTTGAATCTTATTGTGATAATTATAAAAGTGTATTTGGATAGGTCATGACTTTATTTAGTAATTATTCCACTATCTTGGAAGAGGTTTCAATTGATTATGATGAGAACAAAGCTGCTACTTATGATGATTATTGTGATGACACTTATGCCATAAAAAGTAGTGATGATTATATTTATAAAACTTGTCATGGTTATGATTACCGTTTTTCTGAACATTACTCTTTTAATGTGGAAACAATTTGTAGTATTCGAGTTTCTTATGATACTCCCACTATTCCGATTGAGAAGAATCTTGCTTATGTGGAGAGTAGTAAATTTTCTATGCTTGTAGATCATGAAAAGAATCCTTTATGTGATGGTTATATTGTTGAATTCATTTATGATGCTACTGAAAATTATTATGATGGAGGAAGATATGCTTGTAGGAATTGCAATAATATCAAGTTTCCTCTCTATGTGCTTAAAGTTTTGAAGTTATGCTTGTTTTGCCCTCCTATGCAAGTCGATTCTTGTTCCCGCAAGTTGTTTGCTCACAAAATCACTATTCATAGGAAGTGGGTTAGACATAAATGTTCTATTCATATTCTTCATGATGCTCTCTTTATGTTTCAATTCTTATCCTTTATGTGACCATCATTGAAATCATCATGCCTAGCTAGGGGCGTTAAACGATAGCGTTTGTTGGGAGGCAACCCAATTTTATTCTTGGTCTTTGCTTTTTGCTCCTGTTTAGTAATAAATAATTCATCTAGCCTCTGTTTATATGTGGTATTATGTTTTTAATTAGTGTTTGTGCCAAGTAGAACCTTTGGGAAGACTTGGGGGAAGTCTTTGCGATCTTGCTGTAAAAAACAGAAACTTTAGCGCTGACGAGATTTGCTGCCATTATTTAGTGGAGAGTGAGATTAGGTTGATTCTTTTTGCATATGATTAATAGATAAATTACTCAGGTCCACAAATTTATTTCATAATTTTTAGAGTGATATAAGTACCCGAAACCTCCAGATTTTTGCAGACTGTTCTGTTCTTGTTTGCTTATTTTGATGAAAATATGAGTAGTATCGGAGGGTATGAACTATAGAGAAGTTGGAATACAGTAGATATTACACCAATATGAATTTATAATGAGATAATAACAGTAAATAAGTGGTGATTTATTTTCTTATACTAACGGAGCTTACGAGTTTTCTCTTAAGTTTTGTGTTGTGAAGTTCTCAAATTTGGGTAAAGATTCGATGGACTATGGAATAAGGAGTGGCAAGAGCCTAAGATTGGGGATTCCCAAGGCACCCCAAGGAAATATTCAAGGACAACCAAGAGCCTAATCTTGGGGATTCCCCGGATGGCATTCCCTCTTTCGTCTTCGTTCATCGGTAACTTTACTTGGAGCTATATTTTTATTCACCACATGATATGTGTTTAGTACCCTACAATAATCTCTTTGTTTGTTCTCCGCTATTAGTGACTTTGGAGTGACTCTTTGTTACATGTTGAGGGATAGTTATATGATCCAATTATGTTATTATTGTTGAGAGAACTTGCACTAGTGAAAGTATGAACCCTAGGCCTTGTTTCCTAGCATTGCAATACTGTTTACGCTCACTTTTACCACTTGCTACCTTGCTGTTTTTATTTTTTTTAGATTACAAAAACCTATATCTACCATCCATATTGCACTTGTATCACCATCTCTTCGGCGAACTAGTGAACCTATACAATTTACAATTGTATTGGGTGTGTTGGGGACACAAGAGACTCTTTGTTATTTGGTTGCAGGGTTGTTTGAGAGAGACCATCTTCATCCTATGCCTCCCACGGATTGATAAACCTTAGGTCATCCACTTGAGGGAAATTTGCTACTGTCCTACAAACCTCTACACATGGAGGCCCAACACGTCTACAAGAAGAAGGTTGTGTAGTAGGCATCATACGCGCATGCTCCTAGGGGGATAGATTGGTAGGAAAAGACCATCGGTCGTCTCCGACCGCCACTCATAAGGAAGACAATCAAAAAATATCTCATGCTCCAACTTTGTTACATAATGGTTCACCATAAGTGCATGCTACGGGACTCACAAACCTTAACACAAGTATTTCTCAAATTCACAACTACTTACTAGCATGACTCTAATATCACCATCTTCATATCTCAAAACAATCCTAAGGAATCAAAATTCTCATGGTATTCAATGCACTTTATATGAAAGTTTTTATCATATCCTCTTGGATGTCTATCGTATTAGGACTAATTTTATAACCAAAGCAAATTACCATGATGTTTTAAAAGACTCTCAAAATAATATAAGTGAAGGCAAGAGTTCGTCAATTTCTATAAAATAAAACCACCATCGTGCTCTAAAAAAATATAAGTGAAGCATTAGAGCAAAATTGCCTAGTTCAAAAGATATAAGTGCAACACATAGAGTATTCTAATAAATCATGATTCATGCGTGTCTCTCTCAAAAGGTGTGTAGATCAAGGATGATTGTGGCAAACTAAAAAGTAAAGACTCATGTCACACAAGACGCTCCAAGCAAAACACATATCATGTGGTGAATAAAAATATAGCCTCAAGTAAAGGTACCGATAGACGAAGACGGAAGAGGGGATGCCTTCCGGGGCATCCCCAAGCTTAGGATCTTGGTTGTCCTTGAATATTACCTTGGGGTGCCTTGGGCATCCCCAAGCTTAGGCTCTTTCCACTCCTTATTCCATAGGCCATCAAATCCTTACACAAAACTTGAAAACTTCATAACACAAAACTCAACAGAAAATCTCATAAGCTCTGTTAGTGATAAAATAAATCACCACTTCTGGTACTGTTGTGAACTCATTCTTTATTTATATTGGTGTAATATCTACTGTATTCCAAATTTTCCATGGTTCATACCCCCCCCCCAATACTAGTCATAGATGCATCAAAATAAGCAAACAACACACGAAAAACAGAATATATCAAAAACAAAACAGTTTGTAGCAATCTGGAGATTTCAAATACTTATGTAACTCCAAAAATGCTGAAAAATTAGGACGGCCTAAGAAATTTGTTTATTAATCTTCTGCAAAAAGAATCAGTATTTAATAGCGCTTCTGATAAAAATGAAAATTAATTTCCTGAGCACAAAAGTTTCTATTTTTCAGCAAGATCATATCAACTATGATCGTAAGCTATCCCAAAGGTCTTACTTGGCACAAACACTAATCAAAACACAAAACCATATCTAAATAGAAGCTAGATGAATTATTTAATGCAAAACAGAACCTAAAAAGCAAAAACAAAATAAAATTGGGTTGCCTCGCAACAAGCGCTATTGTTTAACGCCCTTAGCTAGGCATAAAACAGGAATAGATCTAAGTGTTATCATCTTTGGCATGCAATCCATAAGTGTTTCTCATAATAGATTCATAAGGCAATTTAAATTTCTTTCTTGGAAAGTGTTCCATGCCTTTTCCTTAACGGAAATTGAAATCTAATGTTTCCTTCTTTCATATCAATAATTGCACCAATCATTCTAAGGAAAGGTCTACCAAGAATAATTGGACATGTAGGATTGCAATCTATATCAAGAACAATGAAATCTACAGGCACATAATTCCTATTTGCAACAATAAGAACATCATTAATCCTTCCCATAGGTTTCCTGATAGTGGAATCCGCAAGATGCAAATTTAAGGAACAATCATCAAATTCACGGAAACCTAACACATCACATAAAGTTTTTGGAATCGTGGAAACACTAGCACCCAAATCATACAAATCATGCCATTCATAATCTTTAATCTTAATCTTAATAGTAGGTTCCCGCTCATCATAAAGTTTTCTATGGATAGAAACTTCCAATTCAAGCTTTTCTTCAAAAGATTGCATCATAGCATCAACGATATGTTTAGTAAAAGCTTTGTTTTCATTATAAGCATGAGGGGAATTCAACATGGATTGCAACAAGGAAATACAATCTATTGAAGAACAATTACCATAATTAAATTCCTTGAAATCCAAAGGAGTGGGTTCATTGCTACTTACAGTTTTGGCCTCTCCAATCCCACTTTTATTAATTTTTGCATCAAGATCTAAAAACTCTGAATCATTGGGACGCCTTCTAACTAAAGTTGACTCATCTCCAGTCCCATCTTTATCAAGATTTATATTAGAAAACAAAGATTCAATAGGAGTCACTTCAATCACTTTAAGATCTTCATCATTATTCAAAGCCTCTAGTTTGGCAGCCATTTTGTTTACTAAAGTAGCTTGTTTATTAGAAATTTGACCTACTAAATATTCAAGATGCGCAAACTGAGATATCAAACCATAAAATTCCTTAGACATATCATCAAGCTCCTTTATTCATGTATTCCATAAAACTTTTCTACTCCTTAAGCTCGTTTCTAAAGAAATTATTGTGCTCAAATTGCAAAGACATGAAGCTTCTAACATTATTTTCAATTTTGTCTAACCTCCTAAGGTGAGGGTTAAGTTTTTTGTAGGAATCATTGTGACAAGGCAAGCAATCCAACACACGAGCACACAAAAAGCAAGCGAATGGAAGAGGGGTGAAGAAAAGGCAATTCTTTTCAAAAATCATTTTAGAAGTGGGGGAGAGGAAAACGAGAGGCGAATGGCAAATAATGTAATGCGAGGGATGAGAGATATGATGGGTACTTGGTATGTCTTGGCTTGGCGTAGATCTCCCCGGCAACGGCGCCAGAAATTGGCAAGTTGAAGGGAGACAAATCTTGACTTGACTTGGCGTAAATCTCCCCGGCAACGGTGCCAGAAATTCTTCCTGCCACCTCTTGAGCTTGCGTGGTTTTTCCCTTGAAGAGGAAAGGGTGATGCAGCAACGTATAGTAAGTATTTTCCTCAATTTTGAGAACCAAGGTATCAATCCAGTAGGAGACAATGCACAAGCCATCGAATACCTACACAAACAAACACCAACTTGCACCCAACGCGATAAAGGGGTTGTCAATCCCTTCATAGTTATTTGCAAAGTGAGATCTGATATAGATGGATAAACGGTAAAGCAATATTTTTGTTATTTTTGGTTTATGGAACAGAAAGTAAAAGATTGCAAAGAAAGTAAATAGGAAACTAAAATTGTACATCAGAAAATTATATGATGGAAAGTAGACCCGGGGGCCATAGATTTCACTAGAGGCTTCTCTCAAGATAGAAAAGATTACAATGGGTGAACAAATTACTGATGAGCAATTGATAGAAAAGCGCAAAGTTATGATGATATCCAAGGCAATGATCATGAATATAGGCATCACGTCTGTATCAAGTAGACCGACTCCTTCCTGCATCTACTACTATTACTCCACACATCGACCGACTCCTGACTGTATTTAGAGTATTAAGTTCATGAAGAATAGAGTAACGCATTAAGTAAGATGAGATGATGTCGCGGGATAAACTCAAGCAATATGATGAAAACCCCATCTTGTTATCATCGATGGCAACAATACAATACGTGTCACTTCCCCTTCTGTCACTAGGATCGAGCACCGGAAGATTGAACCCAAAGCTAAGCACTTCTCCCATTGTAAGAAACCCAATCTAGTTGGCCAAACCAAATCGATAGTTCGAAGAGACTTGCAAAGATATCAAATCATGCATATAAGAATTCAGAGGAGATTCAAATAATATTCATAGATAAGCTGATCATAAATCCAAAATTCATCGGATCTCGGCAAACACACCGCAAAAGAGTATTACATCGAATAGATCTCCAAGAACATCGAGGAGAACATGGTATTGAGAATCAAAGAGAGAGAGAGAGAGAAGAAGCCATCTAGCTACTAGTTATGGACCCGTAGGTCTGTGGTAAACTACTCACGCTTCATCGGAGAGGCTATGGTGTTGATATAGAAGCCCTCTGTGATCGAATCCCCCTCTGGCAGGATGCCAGAAAAGGCCCCTAGATGGGATCTCACGGGTACAAAAGATTGCAGCGGTGGAAAAGTGGTTTCGTGGCTCTCCTGGAATTTTTTGGGATATTTGAGAATATATAGGCGAAAGAAATAGGTCGGTGGAGTCACGAGGGGCCCACAAGGGTGGGGGCACGCCCTACCCCCAGGAACACCTCCCGAACTTGTGGCCGCCTTGTGGCTTTCATGACATGCACTCCAAGCCCTCTGGATGTCTTCTGGTCCAAGAAAAATCATCGCAAAAGCTTCATTTCATTTGGACTCCGTTTGGTATTCCTTTTTTGTGAAACTCTAAACCAAGGAAAAAACAGGGCACTAGGCTTTAGGTTAATAGGTTAGTCCTAAAAATAATATAAAATAGCATATTAATGCATATAAAACATCCAAAATAGATAGTATAATAGCATGGAACAATCAAAAATTATAGATATGTTGGAGACGTATCAGGCCTTCTCCCCTACTACACCTATGAAGGAAATATGGGCTAGAGGCAATAATAAAGTTGTTATTTTATATTATATTTCCTTATTCGTGATAAAGGTTTATTATTCGTGCTATAATTGTATTGATGGGAAACTTAAATACATGTGTGAATACATAAACAAATACTGTGTCCCTAGTAAGCCTCTACTAGACTAGCTCGTTGATCAAAGATTGTTAAGGTTTCCTAACCATATATGTGTGTTGTCATTTGATAACGGGATCACATCATTAGGAGAATGATGTGATGGACAGGACCCATCTGTTAGCTTAGGATAATGATTGTTCAGTTTATTGCTATTGCTTTCTTCATGTCAAATACATATTCCTTCGACTATGTAATTATGCAACTCCCAGATACCAGAGGAATACCTTGTGTGCTATCAAACGTCACAACGTAACTGGGTGATCATAAATATGCTCTACAGGTATCTCCGTAGGTGTTTGTTGAGTTGGCATAGATCGATATTAGGATTTTTCACTCCGAGTATCGAGAGGTATCTCTGGGCCCTCTCGGTAATACACATCATAAGCTTGCAAGCAAATGACTAAGGAGTTAGTCACAAGGTGATGTATTACGGAATGAGTAAAGATACTTTCCTGTAATGAGATTGAACTAGGTATGAAGATACCGACGATCGAATCTCGGGCAAGTAACATACCGATGGACAAAGGGAATTACGTATGTTGTCATAATTGTTCGACCGATAAAGATCTTTGTAGAGTATGTAGGAGACAATATGGGCATCCAAGTTTTGCTATTGGTTATTGATCGGAGAGGTGTCTCGGTCATGTATACATAGTTCTGTAACCCATAGGGTCCACACGCTTAACATTCGTTGACGATATAGTGTTATATGAGTTATATGTTTTGGTGACTGAATGTTGTTAGAAGTCCCGAATGAGAACACGGACATGACAAGGAGTCTCTAAATGCTCGAGAGGTAAAGATTGATATATAGGACGATGGTATTTGGACACGGGAAGTGTTTCGGGACGTACCGGGAAGGAATCGGGTCACTGGAAGGGGTTCCGGGCACCCCCCGGCAAGTTATGGGCCTTATGGGCCAAAGGAGGGGATAGACCTGCCCACAAGGGGGCTGGTGCGCCCCCTCCCATGTTTGGCCAGCCCTAGGGAAGGTAAAGGGGGAGGGGTAGCCCCTCCTGCCTTTCCCTCTCATGGGAGAAAGGAAAGGGGGGCACCCTCCCATGCCTTTCCCCGCACTCCAAATAAGGAAAGGGGGCGCAGCCTGGAGGGACCCCAATTAGGATTCCTCCTACTTGGGTGCCTCCTTTGGCTGCTCCTCCCTCTCTCCCACCTATATATATGTGGGAGGGGGTGCCTAGCACACAACAGACAATTGCCTAGCCGTGGCGGCGGCCCCCTCCACCGTTTACACCCCCGGTCATATTCTCGTAGTGCTTAGGCGAAGCCCTACGAAGATCACTTCATCATCACCGTCACCATTTTGTCGTGCCGCCGTAACTCATCTACTACATCGCCGTCTTGCTGGATCAAGAAGGCGGAGGACGTCACCGAGCTGAACGTGTGCAGAACACGGATGTGACGTACGTTCAGTACTTGATCGGTTGGAGTGCGAAGACATCTGACTACATGTTGTTAAACACTTCCGCTTACGGTGTACGAGGGTATGTAGACATAATGTGCCCCTCGTTGCTATGCATCTCCATGAATAGATCATTGCGTGTGCGTAGATTTTTTTGTTTTGTTTTCCATGCAATGTTTCCCAACAACCTGGTCCATTGAGAGGGTCACCATGACCTCCCATATTCCTTCCACTGCCATTGGTGCTGTCATGGCTACATCATATTATTATCCACCATGTGACACACCTAGGCCACCACGACTGCTACCGCCTCCTATTCCACCATTGACCAACACGAAATCAACTCAGTCGAGTTTGGACTCGTCATGCTCGCCCAATCCACACTCCTAATGCCAGTGCCCAAGTAGTCCACGATGACCACAAAAGTGGGAAGTTTTTCATATTGAACTTGGTACTAGACCCTTTTTTCTTCCTTAGTGATTGACACAAACCAGATGAGTGATACGTCTCCAACTTATCTATAATTTCTTATTGTTCCATGCTATTATATTATCTGTTTTGGATGTTTTATATACATTAATATGCTATTTTATATTATTTTTTTAGACTAACTTATTAACCTAGTGCCTAGTGTCAGTTGTTGTTTTTTCCTTGTTTTTGGCTTTTACAGAAAATCAATATCAAACGGAGTCCAAACGCAATAAAACTTTACGATGATTTTTCTTGCACCAGAAGAAACCTAGGAAGCTTCGGGAGGAGGCCACAAGACCTATGAGGAGGCCACAAGCCCTAGGGGCGATAGGATCGAAAGTAGGTCTAGAGGGGGGTTATTAGACTACTTGACCAAATAAAAATTTAACCTTTTCCCAATTTTAGTTGTGGGCAGATTTTAGCAACTAGCACAAGTCAAGCAATAAACCTACACATGCAATTCTAAGAGTGTAGTAGCAGAAAGTAAAACATTGCATATGAAGGTAAAGGGAAGGGTTTGGAGAGTGCAAACGCAGATGACACGGAGATTTTTGGTGTGGTTCCGATAGGTGGTGCTATCGTACGTCCACGTTGATGGAGACTTCAACCCACGAAGGGTTACGGTTGCGCGAGTCCACCTATTGTTTCTTTCTTCTTCCTTGCATATGCTAGTTTTTGCTTATCTTGATAATTTGTTTGCTTATAAAATGCCTATACATAGGAATTATGTTAGACTTAAACTTGTTTTTCGCATGCTACATGATTCTCTCTTCATGTTTCAATTGCTATCTTTCATGTGAGCATCATTGAAATTATCAATGCCTAGCTAAAAGGCTTTAAAGAAAAGCGCTTGTTGGGAGACAACCCAATATTTTTATTTTCTGATTTTATGAGAATACATAAAATTACTACTGTATAATTGTGTTTAAGTGTTTTAATTAATTTTTGTGCCAAGTAAGACCATTGGGATGGACCATGGTGATAGTTGATTTGATTTTGCTGAAAAACAAAAACTTTTGTGCCCGGTAACAGAATTGATCTGAGTTGTTGGAACGTGATAAGTTCTTGAATTTTTTACAAAAAATTGATATACAAATTTCCTAGATTTTATGAATTTTTGGAGTTACATAAGTATACAAAGTTTCCAGATTACTACACACTATTCTGTTTTTGATAGATTCTGTTTTCTATGTGTTGTTTGCTTATTTTGATGGATCTATGGGTAGTATTGGTGAGTATGAACCATGGAGAATGTGGAATATACTAGATATAACACCAATATAAATTTAGAATGAATTCACAACAGTTCCTAAAAGTTGTAATTTTCTTTATTATACTAACCGAGCTTATGAGTTTTCTGTTGAGTTTTGTGTTGTGAAGTTTTCAAGTTTTGCGTAAAGATTTGACGGACTATGGAATAAGGAGTGGCAAGAGCCTAAGTGTCGGTGTCAAAACCGGCGGATCTCGGGTAGTGGGTCCCGAACGGTGCGTCTAGGCCGGATGGTAACAGGAGGCAGGGAACACGATGTTTTACCCAGGTTCGGGCCCTCTTGATGGAGGTAAAACCCTACGTCCTGCTTGATTAATATTGGTGATATGGGTAGTACAAGAGTAGATCTACCACGAGATCAAGGAGGCTAAACCCTAGAAGCTAGCCTATGGTATGATTGTTGTATATGGAGTTGATTGCCTACGGACTACAACCCTCCGGTTTATATAGACACCGGATAGGGTTAGGGTTACATAGAGTCGGTTACAATGGTAGGAGATCTTGAATATCCGCATCGCCAAGCTTGTCTTCCACGCCAAGGAAAGTCCCATCCGGACACGGGACGAAGTCTTCAATCTTGTATCTTCATAGTCCAGGAGTCCGGCTGAAGGTATAGTCCGTCTACCCGAACACCCCCTAATCCAGGACTCCCTTAGTAGCCCCAGAACCAGGCTTCAATGACGACGAGTCCGGCGCGCAAATTGGCTTCGGCATTGCAAGGCGGGTTCCTCCTCCAAGTCCTTCATAGAAGATTGTAAACACCAAGAGTAGTGTCCGGCTCTGCAAAAATAAGCTTTCACATATTGCCATAGAGAGAATAATATTAACACAAATCAAATCTGCTGACGTATTCCGCAGTGCGTCATCACACTACAGCCAAGTCCTTCACTCGAATCGTTTTCACTCTTCCACCTCAGCATGTTTTGCGAGGCGGTTTCCTTGGCACGTCTTGTCAAAGCAGAGATTGTGTGCCCCCCTTTTACGGGATTCTCATCAATACGGACGTGGGTAACCCAATCGTGCTCGTTAGCATGTTTTCTTGATTAAAGGCGAGTCCCAAACGGTTACGGGGAGGGCTCCTGGTATTCAACCTCTTATAAAGATACCAAGGCCTTACTCCTTTTTCCAATTTCAAACGAGTTCGCCTGCCGCCTCGAGTTCCAACACCCTAGGCTCCAGATTCCAGACGCTTCGGACCTTCGACAATGTCCGGTTCCGACCTTCAAGGCCGATGGATGCCCTCCTCCGTCACAGAGGAGGACGTGCTAAAGTTGAGAGAGGCTAAGTTCTTGACTGCCGAAATTCCGCATAGGTTGCCTGCTCAAAGGCAGGCTATTCCCAGTCCCCAGCCCGGTGAGAACATAGTGTTCATGTCTCACTTCCTTCGGGGGTTAGGCTTCCCAATGGATCCCTTCATGAGGGGGCTGCTATTTTATTACGGGCTGGAATTTCATGACTTAGCTCCGGAGTCCATCCTCCACATTTCCTCATTCATCGATGTGTGCGAAGCGTTCCTCTGTGTTACTCCTCACTTCGGATTATAGCTCAAGACTTTTGGAGTGGAGCCGAAGATGATCGAGGGACGGCACGCAGAGTGCGGAGGCGCTGTCATAAGTAAGAATGCTGATGCTCCATGGCCCGAGGGCTTCTTTCAAGAGGAGCTCGGCTTGTGGCAACGAGAATGGTTCTATATCACCGCTCCCAGGAGCGCCAAGTGGGCGGCGTCTCCTGCCTTTCGCTCGGGTCCCCCATCACGGCTAGCATCATGGGTCAACAAAGGATTAGATTGGGGGTTATCCAAAGACGTGCCCTTGTTGCAGGGCCGCATCAGGGATCTCTTAGAAAGAGACCTCAACCTGGTCAAGGTGACGCAAGTCATGCTGATTCGTCGAACACTGCCTGGCAAACGTCGCTCCCTTCGTCTGTGGGGGTTTAATCCGGAGGGACCACGAGCTCTCCAGCATTTTATGGGCGCAACGCCCGTGGAGATGTATAAACTGTTCTTCGGATCACAAATGATGTGTCCGGATTTGACCGAGGATGCAGGCCTAAGCTGCAATTGCCCGGATACCCAAGTAAGTAACCTTGTGCCCGGACCTACTATCCATAAAATCGTCATAAACTTGCCCCTAAAAGAGATGTCCTTTTAAACAGGAGTGATAGCAAAAGCAAAGCTGATCAGGTGTCCGGCTCCCCTTCCCGAAACCAGGCCGGATCCCGTGCTTGTTAGGATGTTGAGATAATGCCTTTGGAGGGAAGCAAGGGGAAGGACAAGGGAACTATGGCCTCCTCGAAGGAGGTTGCTCCGAAGGGAGGAACCGACAATTCCTCTCCCAAGGGGAAGAAGAGGGCCGCCTCTGACGACCCGGAGACCATGGCCCCGAAGCGGGGGAGAAAATCCTCATCAGAGGGTCCGACGCCGGGGAGTTCCTCGGCCGAACTACGCCCTCAAAGGGATCAGCCCTCTAGCGAGCCGTAAGTAGAGAGAGGTTTTCCTTTTGAGGGATGAGAGAAATCCTTGATTTATATCTGAGAAGATTAACCGAAATTTTACCTTGTAGCTCGGACCTCAGCCCTTCTCGGCAGAGCTCGTCTTCGGGGGATCTTCTTCCGGAGATGATGGAGAGCGGGATGCCTCCCCCTGCCGTACCACCTAGTGAGGCGGGCGACCCTGAGGTGTCGTCGCGGGGGTTTCTCTGAATCCGGCAGGGGTGGAAGATAGCTATGTGGCCCCCCAAGGCTCTCCGCGTTCGGCCTTCGAAAGAGGCCATAGGACAAGTCCGGCACCGTCTGGTGCTCGGCCGAAGGAGCTAAAGATTCTGCTGGGGCGAGCTTCCATCTCAGAGGAGCATCGTGCATTGATGGGCACGGTGATTGAAAGGATTTCATCCGCAGAAAGTGGATTGCATGAGGCCGTCAAAAGTTTACTGACGGGTTTTGAGGTACGTTAGATAATGTACACTTTTGTCAGCTGCGCATAAGTAAGGTGCGCCCTGTGTAGATAGTAGCCCCTGAGACTCTGCACGTTGTGAAGAAATGACGGCACGTAGAGGATCATAATCCCAGGTCTAAGATGTCGCCTTTGAATGTAGATGGCGAGGTGTCTGGAATCAAGCCGAACTGATGATGTGGCCGAACTAAAGCGGCAACTAGACGTGGCAGATGCCGACATCGCGCTTGTCAACAAGCGGCTTGATGAGGCTCAAGGTATGTAATTCTTCGGGCGGCATCAGGTAAGAGGATCTTCATGCCAGTGTCTTACAATGTGTGTGCTCGACGCAGATGGTACGGCCGCCGTGGAGAATGTTAGGGCAAAACTTGCCCGAGCTAAGGAGCAAGCCAGAAAAAGCGACGCGGCTGCCGAGAAGGCCCTTGAAGAGCTGAGAGCCGAACAGGCTGCTCATTGCCGAAGCAAGGAGGAGATGGCTGAGATGGCCGAAAAGTTAAAAAGCGCTACCGACCGTTGCAGACTTCTTGAAAAAGAAGACCAGGCGAAACAGACAGACTTGGAGAAGGCCGTTGCCAATGCCAAGGACGCGCGCTCTGCGATGAGAGCTGCGAAGGAGGAGCTGCGTCAGGCCGAACAGATTGCGGCTGGAAAGCCCTTTATGCTGCGAAGGAAATTTTGTGATCCGAAGTTTGCTCCGTTGGACCGGATGTGGAGTGTGGAGGATACCTATCTGGACTTGGCAGCGAGTGCTGCTGATGCGACCGAACACTTTCAAGATCAGAAAGATCGCGAAGTGGAAAAGTTTTTCTGGTCACAGTTTCACAATCCAGAGCATCCACTGGCAGTGGATGATCGTTTGGCTCAATGGGCCGAACTGAATAGGTTGTCTGGACTCGCCATGAAGTACGTCATGGGTCACCTGTGGGCGGGGAGATCGGAGCCGAAGAGTTATTTCAGCTTGGTGCAACAATTCCTTGACGCGGTGTCGCGTATAAATGCAATGAAGAGGTCAGCATGCATAGAGGGCGCTAGGATGGCTCTTGCCCGTGTTAAGACATACTGGGCAGAGATGGAGACCATCGTTGTTGCGTCCCGAGATTCGGACAAAAGCCGAGTACCCTCTGAGCACTATTTTTCAGGAGGTTCTTGAAGGCACTCGTGTAATAGAGACGCAGTGCCCGAAAGATGCTATGTTATGATAGCATATGTATTTATAAAGTAATATTTTGATAAACTGTAGTGGCCTTTTTTATACTTGTGCCTCCAAGTATTGGGAACACCTCCTGTGCGGCCGTTTTAAGATATATATATATATATATATATATATATATATATATATATATATATATATATATATATATATATATATATATATATATATATATATATAGAATCTGAAAGATGGCAGTCGTTGGCTTCAGCCCCCACGCACATAGTGCGGGGGTGCTCGCAGAAGACGCATTTTCACACTTAACCCAACGTCTTGGTCCTACAAAGGAGGTGATAGCGCAGCGGGCCAGGCAACCGGACTATAATGCTTTAACACTTTCACTTAGCCATAGGAGTTTGACAATGAGACTCTTTAGGTAGCTCCTTGGTGGCAACTGCGCTCGTCCGAATTCGGGGCGCGTATGTGCCTGACCGGGAAGCGGCCCTTCGTTAAAGCGGAGGAATCCGATAGATTCCGATAGGTCATCGAGTGGCTGACCAGTCTCACGCTACATCATGACAGTCAGTTTTCGGCTTTCTCTACTGAGGTGCTCGCCCGGCCGAACCGGGGCACAATCGCAGTAGTTCTCCTGGTGCTACCTTAGCCGATAGAGCGGAACGTAAGGTAGCCGAACTCAGGAGCCGGGCAACCCAACATTTGACCAAAGACATGATTCGGAGCTGATGCATATAATGCCAAAACTCGCGACGCCGAACACTCCCTAAGGTGTTCGGTCTTTATGAGTGCGGGCGAAACAACACTCTTTATTAAAAAAGCCCCTAGTGTCCAGGTACGTGCAAAAATTCTGACGTGGCCACATGCCAAGACGCCAGCCTCCTCCTTGGTTATATCAGAAAGAAAAAACCAGGGGATGTGTAGCAACAAGAGACAGTAAAAAAGGTTTACGCAGGGTCTTAATCTAAAAAGAATCCTTTAGGATGGGTCCCTATTGCACGTCTGCGCCTGTGTCCCCGTTGTGCCGTGTCCTGGACGGGCGCCGCACGACGTTCATCTGTAAAAGAGAGGAACTGAGTTGAAAACGGGTCGTGCCGAAAAAGTTTAAAATAAGCAAAGTATAAAGTAAGATATATAAGATTGAGCTTTATTGTCTCTTATTGTATATGCGTGGAGCCCCTAGTGCGGGGGTATATGGCTTCTAGGCCTGCATCAATGATGATTTTGCACCGAACTCGTCCATCTGCATTCGTGGTCTTGAATGACCTATTTCGAAGTTTCTTTTGGCCGGTGAGGCCATTTTGCTATGGGGCTGTCAAAGCGGCCGCACAGTCCTCCGCTTGGGGAGGCACACTTTAGTGCTTCCCCTTCAAAGAGATGATGCCTCGTGGACCGGGCATCTTAAGTGTAAGAGATGCATAATGCGGTATTGTGTTAAAGCGAGCGAAAGCTTCGCGTCCCAGTAGTGCTTGAAAGCGACTTGAGAACAGGACGATATGGAAGGTCAGCTTTTCGCGGTGGAGGTTATCGGCAGAGCCGAATATGACTTCAAGTCGGAGAAAACCCATACAATGGGTGTCCGGACCAGGTATTACCCCTTGAAAGGAGGTTTTGCTGCGGCGGATTCTTGCTGGGTTTATTCCCATGTGCTGGACTGTATCCTGATATATCAAGTTTAGTCCACTGCCGCCGTCCCTAAGGACATTTGAAAACTGGAGTCCGCCAATTATTGGATCAAGTATCAAGGCAGTCCATCCTACATTCTTGATATTCCTAGAATAATCTAGCTGATCGAAGATGATCGGTTTTGACAACCAGTGGCAGGACCCTTTGGGCTGTGTGGTGCGTACCTTTACGGGCGCCGCACGTTTTGTTATGTGAAGTGAGTTCACTGTTTTTACTTCTTGTGGGAAGTTCTTTTGTTTCCTGGTGCTCTGCTTTCGGGGTTCGTCCTCGTCTTCGCTTGGTGTGTCGAGCCCCTTGTGTTCGGCATTGAGTCTGCCGGATTGTTTGAAAACCCAACAGTCTCTGTGGGTATGGTTAGCAGGCTTCCCAGGAGTACTGTGTATCTGACATATCCTGTCCAGGATTTTACTTAGGTTGGATGGATCGTCCCTGTTATCCTGGGGGGCGATTTTTCCTGATTTTGTCATGAGCCTTTGAATCCGGCATTGACTGTTGTGCTCTTCCGACTTTTGTCCTTAGTCCAGTGATGGTCCTTGTTGCGTCACGGTTTTCCGTTTCCATCCCTAGTTTTGGATGTACTTGGGTCGCTGGGGCTGCACCTTGCCAACCAGCTGTCCTCCCCTGCACAAAAGCGGGTCATGAGGCTTGTTAGTGCGGCCATTGTTCTTGGCTTTTCTTGGCCGAGGTGTCTGGCGAGCCATTCGTCTTGGACGTTATGCCTGAAAGCTGCTAAGGCTTCGGCATCCGGACAGTCGACTATCTGATTTTTTTTAGTGAGGAATCTATTCCAGAACTGCCGAGCTGATTCTCCGAGTTGTTGAGTTATGTGACTAAGATTGTCTGCATCCGGAGGGCGGACATAGGTCCCTTGAAAGTTTGCTCGGAAAGCATCCTCGAGCTCTTCCCAGCTTCCAATTTTGTTTTTGGGAAGGCTTTTAAGCCAATGCCAGGCTGGCCCTTTAAGCTTAAGGGGTAGATATTTTATGGCATGGAGATCATCTCCTCTAGCCATGTGTATGTGGAGGATATAATCCTCGATCCAGACTCCAGGGTCTGTTGTTCCATCATATGCCTCTATGTTTACGGGTTTGAATCCCTCTGGGAATTCATAGTCCAGGACCTCATCGGTGAAACATAGGGGGTGTGCGGCGCCCCTGTATTTGGGTGTGCCGGATTCTGATGATGGCTTCATAGTGTTGCTTACGAGAGCTTGCTTTCTTGGCCCATAAATGGACCTGACTGGGCCATGATGCGAATCCTTAGGTGGGTCGCATGCTGATTTAGGTGCGGCGCCGCTTGCCGCTTTATGGGGTCGTCTATCCGACCGTGTGGCTTGTTCATTTTTTGAATGTGAGGGCTCTAGGGCCTCTTCGTTGAATTCAGGCAGTAGCTTTCTTTTCGGATAGCTTTTAGTGCGGCGACTGTCGCCGTACTTATCTGTGGTGTTGATTATTTTGCTCCATCTAATTCGGAGTGCGTCTTCCGCTGTTTTTAGCTTCCGCTTCTGCTTCTTTAGGCTGCGTGCAGTTGCAACGAGCCTCTCGTGGAGGTTCTTCTGCTCCATAGGTTTATTCAGCGTGAGGTCGTCCGAAATGACGTTTTTGCCAGAGGAGGGATGTTCGGTTTCTCTATCCGTGTTGCCCTGTTCGGACGGTTGCTCTAAGGCCTGCTCGTCATCTACCGGCTTGTCCTGCTCTATGGCTGGGTTTTTGTTGAGGCGGGGCTTGGGTCGGTGTTTACGCCGATGCTTTGATTGCTTTTCGGGGGGTGGATCTCCCGTCCCATCCCCTTTTTCCTCATTGTCGCTTCCTTTAGGGGTATCCACCATGTACACATCGTGAGATGAGGTGGCTGTCCAATGCCCTATGGGCGTTGGTTCGTCGGTATCTCCTGCATCGTCATCCATGATGTCGATGTCTCCAGAGTCGAAGTTGAGCACGTCGTTTAAATTGTCGACAGTGGCTACCAAGTGGGTGGTGGGTGGTCTTTGAATTTCTTCATCGTCCGTATCCCATCCTTGCTGACCGTAGTTCGGCCAGGGCTCTCCTGATAAGGAGAGAGTCTTGAGAGAGTTCAGGATATCGCCACAAGGCGAGTGCTGAAAGATGTCTGCGGCGGTGAACTCCATTATCGGTGCCCAATCGGATTCGATTGGCACGGGCGCGGGGGGTTCGGAGTCCGGGGAGGAGTCCGGATCCTCGGAGTCACGGGTCGTGCAGAGTGCGGGGCTAGCGTTCGGCTCGATCGCTTTCGGGATCGCAGCCCCCGAGGTGACGTCCAACCGTTCATCCTCAATTGGTGGAATAGGCTCCGAGTGAGGGGTTGGAGCCGATGCGTGTGCGGCCTCTAGGACACTGTCCGGGGGCAAAGCTAGATCATGCCCCTTGAGATAGTGCGGCACGCTTGGCCGTGGCTCGAGCCCGTCGAAGATCAAGTCTCCGCGGATGTCAGCTGTGTAGTTTAAGCTTCCAAACCTGACTTGATGGCCAAGGGCGTAGCTTTCGATCTGCTCCAAGTGGCCGAGCGAATTGGCCCGCAGAGCGAAGCCGCCGAAGACGAAGATCTGTCCGGGGAGAAAAGTCTTCCCCTGGACCGTATCGTTGTTGATGATCAAAGGAGCCATTGGGCCTAAAGGCGACGACACAGAGGAATTCTCAATGAAAGCACCAATGTCGGTGTCAAAACCGGCGGATCTCGGGTAGTGGGTCTCGAACTGTGCGTCTAGGCCGGATGGTAACAGGAGGCAAGGAACACGATGTTTTACCCAGGTTTGGGCCCTCTTGATGGAGGTAAAACCCTACGTCATGCTTGATTAATATTGGTGATATGGGTAGTACAAGAGTAGATCTACCACGAGATCAAGGAGGCTAGACCCTAGAAGCTAGCCTATGGTATGATTGTTGTATATGGAGTTGATTGCCTATGGACTACAACCCTCCGGTTTATATAGACACCGGATAGGGTTAGGGTTACATAGAGTCGGTTACAATGGTAGGAGATCTTGAATATCCGCATCGCCAAGCTTGTCTTCCATGCCAAGGAATGTCCGATCCGGACACGGGACGAAGTCTTCAATCTTGTATCTTCATAGTCCAGGAGTCCGGCTGAAGGTATAGTCCGGCTACCTGAACACCCCCTAATCCAGGACTCCCTCACTAAGCTTGGGGATTCCCAAGGCACCCCAAGGTAATAGTCAAGGACAACCAAGCATCTAAGCTTGGGGATGCCCCAGATGGCATCCCCTCTTTCGTCTTCAATTCATCGGTAAATTTACTTGAGGCTATATTTGTATTCATCACATGATATGTGTTTTGCTTGGAGCGTCTTGTATTATATGAGTCTTTCCTTTTTAGTTTTCCACAACAATCCTTGTTGTACACACCTTCTGAGAGGGACATGCATTAATTGTGAATTTATTAGAGTACTCTATGTGCTTCACTTATATCTTTTGAGCTAGGCAGTTGCTCTCGTTCTTCACTTATATCTTTTTAGAGCACAACGGTGGTTTTATTTTGTAGAAATAGATGAACTCTCATGCTTCACTTATATTATTTTGGAGTCTTAAAACAGTATGGCAATTTGCTTAGGTTATGAATTTGGTCCTAATATGATAGGCATCCAAGAGGGATATAATAAAAACTTTCATAAAGAGCATTGAATATATGAGAAGTTTGATTCCTTGCATTTGTTTTTAGATATTAAGATGGTGATATTAGAGTCATGCTAGAGAGTAATTGTGGTTTGTCGTCATGCGATGAAGTTGGAGCATGATTTCTTATTGATTGCCATCCTTTGTGTGGAGGTTGGGAGCGCGCGATGATTAACTCCTACCAACCTCTCCCTTAGGAGCATGCGTATTTGTACTTTGTTTCGACGGCTAATAAACTTTTGCAATAAGTATGTGAGTTCTTTATGACTAATGTTGAGTCCATGGATTATAGGCACTCTCACCCTTCCACCATTGCTAGCCTCTCTAGTACTGCCCAACTTTCGGCGGTACATTAAACCCACCGTTTACCCTTCCTCAAAACAGCCACCATATCTACCTATTATGGCATTTCCATAGCCATTCCGAGATATATTGCCATGCAACTTCCATCGTTCCGTTTATTATGACACACATCATCATTGTCATATTGCTTTGCATGATCGTAAGATTTCTAGCATGATGTTTCCAAGACCTGTCCATTTTTTGATATCTTTGCTACACTAGATCATAGCACATCCTGGTACACCGCCATATAGAGTCGTATATTTGTTCTAGTAGTGAGTTGTAAGTAAATAAAAGTGTGCTAATCATCATTATTACCGCATTGTCCCATGTGAGGAAAGAATGATGGAAGCTATGATTCCCTCACAAGTTTGGTTAAGTCTTCGGACTTCAAATAAAAAAATAGGCAAAAGAGCCCAACAACAAAAAAAGAGGCCAAAGAACCCAAAAGAAAAAAAATGAGAGAAGGGACAATGTTACTATCCTTTTCCACACTTGTGCTTCAAAAATAGCACCACATGTTCTTCATGATAGAGATTCTCCAATTTTATCACTTTCATATCCTAGTGGGAATTTTTCATTTTAGAACTTGGCTTGAATATTCCAATGATGGGCTTCCTCAAATTGCCTTAGGTCTTCGCAAGCAAGCAAGTTGGATGCACACCCACTTAGTTTTATTTTGAGCTTTCATACAATTATAGCTCTAGTGCATCTGTTGCATGGAAATCCCTACTCACTTGCATCGGTATCAATTGATGGGAATCTCCATAGCCCATTAATTTAACTAGTTGATGTGAGTCTTTCTCCATTTTTGTCTTATCCTCACAACCACCTTCTATTCCACCTATAGTGTTATATCCATGGCTGGCGCTCATTTATTGCGTGAGAGTTGAAAAATCTTGAGAACATTAAAAGTATGAAACAATTGCCTGGCTAACACCGGGGTTGTGCATGATAAATACTTGTGTGATGAAAATAGAGCATGACAAGACTTTATGATTTTGTAGGGATGACTTTCTTTAGCCATGATATTTTGATAAGACATGATTGCTTTATTAGTATGCTTGAAGTATTATTGTTTTATGTCAATATTAAACTTTTTTTTGAATCTTATGTGTCGTGGTTTTGTCATGGCAGATGTCCTTGTGAAGGACTTAGTCGTGGAGCCATCGCTATGGGTTAGCTTAAAGGGGTTAAAGCGGACAAGGGACGCGAGAGTTTTATACTGGTACGGCCCCTTACGATGAAGGTAAAAGCCTACTCCAGTTGTGATGGAATTGCTAGGGTTTTGATAACCAGGGGCGAATCTGCTTTGCCTAGTTCTCGGTTTGTTGTGTGTTGTCCCTAAACCGCCGTCGGGTCGTCCCTTTATATACATAGGTCGACGCCCTCAGTTTACGGAGTCCCGAGGCCGGATCATCAATGTGTCCAACTCGGTCTCTATTCCTCCAATCTTACAATACAAGTTACATGATAATGTCGGTTTACATCTACAGGCCTTAACCCACCTTTGGGCCTTGGGCCTTCATAAAGCGCCACCATCCTTTGTCTTCCTGGGCTTCTAATCCTCATAGAGTTAACCCGGCCTCTCCTAGCCGGTTTACGTCTAATAGTAATATCCCCAATATTAGGCCCCAGATTGATTTGAACTTGTTCATGTCAATCCTCAATACTTAGAAAAATTCCTACCCTTACACCTTCGCATAAATCTTGTAAACCGCCCTGACATCATCCTCTGGATTTGTAGTAAACCGCCGTGACATCACACGTTTATTTCAGCTGAAGATAGCCCTTTTATTAATGAGCATCCAACAATCGAGGCAACAATCTCGTTAGCTATCCATTTTTGGGCTCCTCGATTCCCACGCCTGTCGCTTATCTCTTTGTCCTTATAAATAGGGCAGAGGACCCCTTCCTTTTCCTTCTGTTACCCTCTCCTCTCTACTTCCTCCTCGCGACGCCTCTGCACCTGAGCGCCGCCGTCGTCGTCGAGCTTCGTCTCTTCCTCATCATTGGCCGCTACATCGACCTAATCGCTCTAGAGAGAAGCGGCACACCTCCGCTACTTCGATAGCTACTGTAAGCCTTCCCCCTTTCTCTGTAGATCCACTTAGGCTTCATACGAGTTCATGGCGCTCCCTTCCTGTTCTTCATCAGTCCATACATAGAAGACCTAAGACTTGATGCGTTTCATGTAATAACTATGGTAGTCTTTATCTCAGCCATTAAATGGAACCTTATACACATAAGAACTTGATCTAGATCTTTACTGCTTCAGGACCATACTGTTTTTAGGTCGAAACCTTTTTCCTTTTCTTGACTTGCGGTAGATCCAAAACGCGAATGTGATTCTGTGAAACCTGTTTTTCTTCACTTAGACATTTTTTGCTTCAGATATGTACCTTCCATACCTGCACAGGCGGTTTATCTTCATAGAAAATAATCTGTCATATACCATTAGTCCCATTGTAAACCGTTCATCGCTTTACCACTTAAAAACACTATGTCGTAGGCAGTTTATAACCTCATCCGATTTATCAATATTACATGCTTGAATTCCTTTTTCCTCAACCTGTTGTACCTTATGCATTGTCATTAATGAATCATAAACCGGCATTATTTCTTTCCAGCTCTTCACTCTCAATGGCCAAACAATTATATTCCTCTAACTGGGTCCCTTCCCGGGTTAATGAGGAGCAACTGAACGGAATGGTCAAAATTGGTACCTTATAGAAGAAAAATGAAATCCGGTGGCAAGTTCCTGGGCCGGAAAATCCTCCTACCCCTAGAGAGGGGGAAGTAGTGGTGTTTGCTGATCATACAGGTCGTGGTTTTAAACCGCCTGGATCCAAGTTTTTCTGAGATGTACTTGCCAGTTTTCAGATCCACCCTTAAGATATTGGACCCAACTCTATATCCAATATCTGCAACTTTCAGGTTTTTTGTGAAGCGTATCTACTAGAAGAACCAACTGTCGAGTTGTTTCGGGATTTCTTCCACTTAAACCGTCGCACTGAATTCGTAGACGGGCCCAATACTAAACTTTGTGGCGTCTCCATTCAGAAAAGGAAGGATGTTAGTTTTCCTCATGCCAAACTTCACAGTCACCCAAAGGAGTGGAATCAAACTTGGTTCTATTGCAACAATACAATACGTGCCTTGCTGCCCCTACTGTCACTGGGAAAGGACACCGCAAGATTGAACCCAAAGCTAAGCACTTCTCCCATTGCAAGAAAGATCAATCTAGTAGGCCAAACCAAACTGATAATTCAAAGAGACTTGCAAAGATAACCAATCATACATAAAAGAATTCAGAGAAGATTCAAATATTGTTCATAGATAGACTTGATCATAAACCCACAATTCATCGGTCTCAACAAACACACCGCAAAAATTAGATTACATCGAATAGATCTCCGCAAGAGAGGGGGAGAACATTGTATTGAAATCCAAAAAGAGAGAAGAAGCCATCAAGCTACTAACTATGGACCCGTAGGTCTGAGTTGAACTACTCACACTTCATCGGAGAGGCTATGGTGTTGATGTAGAAGCCCTCCGTGATCGATGCCCCCTCCGGCGGAGCTCCGGAACAGGCCCCAAGATGGGATCTCGTGGATACAGAAAGTTACGGCGGTGGAATTAGGGTTTTTGCTCCGTTTCTGGTCGTTTGGGGGTACGTGGATATATATAGGAGGAAGGAGTATGTCGGTGGAGCAACAGGGGGCCCACAAGGGTGGAGGGCACGCCTGATGGGGGTGGGCGCGCCCCCTACCTCGTTGCCTCCTGTTTCCTTTCTTGACATAGGGTCCAAGTCTCCCGGGTCTTGTTCGTTGAGAAAATAACGTTCCCGAAGGTTTCATTCCGTTTGGACTCCGTTTGATATTTCTTTTCTTCGAAACCCTAAAACAGGCAAAAAAACAGCAATTCTGGGTTGGGCCTCCGGTTAATTGCTTAGTCCCAAAAATAATATAAAAGTGGATAATAAAGCCCAATAATGTCCAAAACAGTAGATAATATAGCATGGAGCAATCAAAAATTATAGATACGTTGGAGACATATCAAGCATCCCCAAGCTTAATTCCTGCTCGTCCTCGAGTGGGTAAATGATAAAAACAGAATGTTTGATGCGGAGTGCTACTTGGCATAATTTTAATGTAATTCTTCTTAATTGTGGTATGAATATTTAGATCCGAAAGATTCAAGACAAAAGTTCATATTGACATAAAAATAATAATACTTCAAGCATACTAACTAACAATTATGTCTTCTCAAAATAACATGGCCAAAGAAAGTTCATCCCTACAAAATCACATTGTTTAGTCATGTTTCATTTTTGTCACACAAGAATGCTCTCATCATGCACAACCCCGATGACAAGCCAAGCAATTGTTTCAAACTTTAGTAATCTCAAACCTATAAACTTTCACGCAATATATGAGCGTGAGCCATGGACATAGCACTATAGGTCGAATAGAATATAATGAGGGGGGTTATGTGGAGAAGACAAAAAAGGAGAAAGTCTCACATCAACGAGGCTAATAAATGGGCTATGGAGATGCCCAACGATTGATGTTAATGCAAGGAGTAGGGATTGCCATGCAACAGATGCACTAGAGCTATAAATGTATGAAAGCTCAACAAAAGAAACTAGTGGGTGTGCATCCAACTTGCTTGCTCACGAAGACCTAGGGCACTTGAGGAGGCCCATTGTTGGAATATACAAGCAAAGTTCTATAATGAAAAATTCCCACTAGTATATGAAAATGACAAAACAAGAGACTCTCTAACATGAGATTATGGTGCTACTTTGAAGCACAAGTGTGGCAAAGGATAGTAACATTGTCCCTTCTCTCTTTTTCTCTCATTTTTTTCTTTCTTTTTCTCATTTTTTTAATTTTTTTTAATTTTTGGGCCTTCTCTTTTTTATGGCCTTTCTCTCTTTTTTTTATTCCTCACTTGGGACAATGTTCTAGAAAATGATGATCATCACACTTCTATTTATTTACAACTCAATGATTACAACTCGATACTAGAACAAAAGATGACTCTATATGAATGCCTCCGGCGGTGTACCGGGATATGCAATGAACCAAGAGTGACATGTATGAAAGAATTATGAACAGTGGTTTTGCCACAAATACTATGTCAACTACATGATCATGCTGAGCAATATGACAATGATGAATGTGTCATGATGAACGGAATGATGGAAAGTTGCATGGTAATATATCTCGGAATAGCAATGGAAATGCCATAATAGGTAGGTATGGTGGCTGTTTTGAGGAAGATATAAGGAGGTTTATGTGTGAAAGAGCGTATCATATCACGGGGTTTGGATGCACCGGCGAAGTTTGCGCCAACTCTCAATGTGAGAAAGGGCAATGCACGGTACCGAAGAGGCTAGCAAGGATGGAAGGGTGAGAGTGCGTATAATCCATGGACTCAACATTAGTCATAAAAAACTCACAACGTATTGCAAAAATCTACAAGTCATCAAAAACCTCGGTACTACGCGCATGCTCCTAGGGGGATAGATTGGTACGAAAAGACCATCGCTCGTCCCCGACCGCCACTCATAAGGAAGACAATCAAATAACAACTCATGTTTCAAATTTGTTGCACAACGTTTACCATACGTGCATGCTACGGGACTTGCAAACTTAAACATAAGTGTTTCTCAATTTCACAACTACTCAACTAGCACAACTTTGATATTATTACCTCCATATCTCAAAACAATCATCAAGCATCAAACTTCTCTTAGTATTCAAAACACTCTTAAGAAAATTTTACTAACCTTGAACAGCTAGCATATTAGGATTTTAAGCAAATCACCATGCTATTAAGGCTCTCAAAATAATCTAAGTGAAGCATGAGAGATCAATAGTTTCTATAAAACAAATCCACCACCGTGCTCTAAAAGATATAAGTGAAGTACTAGAGCAAAACTATATAACTCAAAAGATATAAGCGAAGCACATAGAGTATTCTAACAAATTCCAAATCATGTATGGCTCTCTCAAAAGGTGTGTACAGAAAGGATTATTGTGATAAACTAAAAAGAAAAGACTCAAATAATACAAGACGCTCCCAACAAAACACATATCATGTGGCGAATAAAAATATAGCTCCAAGTAAAGTTACCGATAGAAGTAGACGAAAGAGGGGATGCCTTCTGGGGCATCCCCAAGATTTGGCTTTTAGGTGTCCTTAGATTATCTTGGGGGTGCCATGGGCATCCCCAAGATTAGGATCTTGCCACTCCTTGTTCCATAATCCATCAAATCTTTACCCAAAACTTGAAACTTCACAACACAAAACTTAAAGTAGAAAATCTCATGAGCTCCGTTAGCGAAAGAAAATAAAAGACCACTTCAAGGTACTGTAATGAACTCATTCTTTATTTATATTGATGTTATACCTACTGTATTCCAACTTTTCTATGGTTTATAAACTATTTTACTAGCCATAGATTCATCAAAATAAGCAAACAACACACGAAATACAGAATCTGTCAAAAACAGAACAGTCTGTAGTAATCTGAAGCAAGCGCAAGATCTGGAACCCCAAAAACTCTAAAATAAATTGCTGGACGTTAGGAATTTATCTATTAATAATCTGCAAAAATAATTAAATAAATATCACTTTCCAAATAAAAATGGCATCAGTTCTCGTGAGTGCTAAAGTTTCTGTTTTTTTACAGCAAGTTCAACAAGACTTTCCCCAAGCCTTCCCAACGGTTCTACTTGGCACAAACACTAATTAAACACAAAAACACAACCAAAACAGAGTCTAGATAAATTATTTATTACTAAACAGGAGAAAAAAGCAAGGAATAAAAATAAAATTGGGTTGCCTCCCAACAAGCGCTATCGTTTAACGCCCTTAGCTAGGCATAACAATCAAGAATAGATCTAGGTATTGCCATCTTTGGTAGGCAATCCATAAGTGGCTCTCATAATAGATTCATAAGGTAATTTAATTTTCTTTCTAGGAAAGTGTTCCATGCCTTTCCTTAATGGAAATTGGAATCTAATATTTCCTTCCTTCATATCAATAATTACACCAATCGTTCTAAGGAAAGGTCTACCAAGAATAATAGGACATGAAGGATTGCAATCTATGTCAAGAACAATAAAATCTACGGGAACATAATTCCTATTTGCAAAAATAAGAACATCATTAATTCTTCCCATAGGTTTCTTAATAGTGGAATCCGCAAGGTGCAAGTTTAGAGAGCAATCATCAAAATCACAGAAACCTAACAAATCACACAAAGTCTTTGGAATCGTGGAAACACTAGCACCCAAATCACATAAAGCATAGCATTCATGATCTTTAATTTTAATTTTAATAGTTTGTTCCCACTCATCATAAAGTTTTCTAGGGATAGAAACTTCTAATTCAAGTTTTCT
This sequence comes from Triticum aestivum, assembly GCF_018294505.1. Lineage (NCBI taxonomy): Eukaryota > Viridiplantae > Streptophyta > Magnoliopsida > Poales > Poaceae > Triticum > Triticum aestivum. The sequence continues at coordinate 121,717,823 of NC_057803.1, forward strand.
TCATAAGATTGCATCAAGGCATCAACGATATGTTTAGTAAACGCTTAATTTTGACTATAAGCGTGAGGAGAATTTAGCACGAATTGCAACAAGGAAATACAATCAATCAAAGAGAAATTTTCATAGTTAAATTCCTTGAAATCCATAATAGTGGGTTTAGCAACATCTAGGGTTTTAATTTCTTCAATCCCACTTTTATCAAATTTAGCATCAAGATCAACAAATTCCGAATTCTTGGAATGCCTTCTAGGTAAAGGTGGATCATATTCAGTCCCATCATTATCAAGATTCATATTGCAAAACAAAGATTTAATAGGGGACACATCAATAACTTGTAGATCTTCATCGTTATTTTCATAGGAACTAGAAGAACACGCTCTTATAAAGGCATCTTTCTTAGCACGCATCCTAGCGGTTCTTTCTTTGCACTCATCAATGGAAATTCTCATGGCTTGGGGAGACTCATTGATATCATGCTTAGGTGGAATAGATCTAAGTTTCAAAGAATCAACATCAAGAGCAATTCTATCAATGTTCCTAGCCAAATCATCAATCTTAAGCAATTTTTCTTCAATCACAGCATTAAAATTCTTTTGCGAAGTAATAAATTCTTTAATATTAGATTAAAAATCAGAGGGCATCTTATTATAATTTCCATAAGGATTGTTGTAGGAATTACCATAATTATTAGAGGAATTACTAGGATAAGGCCTAGGATTAAAATTTCCTCTATACGCGTTGTTACCAAAATTGTTTCTACCAAAAAAATTCACATCCATAGATTCATTGTTATTCTCAATCAAGGTAGACAAGGGCATATCATTAGGATCATAAGAAACACTCTTATTAGCAAATAATTTCATAAGTTCATCCATCTTTCCACTCAAAACATTAATTTCTTCTATCGCATGCACCTTTTTATTAGTAGATCTTTCAGTATGCCATTGAGAATAATTAACCATAATATTATCTAGGAGTTTAGTGGCTTCTCCTAAAGTGATTTCCATAAAAGTGCCTCCCGCGGCCGAATCTAAAAGATTTCTAGAAGCAAAATTCAATCCGGCATAAAAATTCCAAACAATCATCCACAAATTTAAACCATGAGTAGGGCAATTACGTATCATTAATTTCATTCTCTCCCAAGCTTGTGCAACATGTTCATGATCAAGTTGCTTAAAATTCATAATATCATTTCTAAGAGAGATGATCTTAGCGGGAGGAAAATACTTAGAGATAAAAGCATCTTTGCACTTGTTCCATGAATCAATACTATTTTTAGGCAAAGAAGAAAACCAAGCTTTAGCACGATCTCTAAGAGAAAAAGGAAATAGCTTCAATTTAACAATATCATTATCCACATCTTTCTTCTTTTGCATGTCACACAAATCAATGAAGCTATTTAGATGGGTAGCGGCATCTTCACTAGGAAGGCCGGAGAACGGATCTTTCATGACAAGATTCAGCAAAACACTATTAATTTCACAAGATTCAGCATCGGTAAGACGAGCAATCGGAGTGCTAATAAAATCATTGTTGTTGGTATTGGTGAATTCACACAATTTAGTATTATCTTGAGCCATCGTGACGAGCAAGCAAACTAACACACAAGCAAACAAAAAGCAAGCGGGCAAAAAGAGGCAAATAGAGAAAGAGAGGGAGGATAGAGAGAGAGGGCGAATAAAACGGCAAGGGTGAAGTGGGGGAGAGGAAAACGAGAGGCAAATGGAAAATAATGTAATGCGGGAGATAAGGGTATGTGATGGGTACTTGGTATGTTGACTTTTGCGTAGACCTCCCCGACAACGGCGCCAGAAATCCTTCTTACTACCTCTTGAGCACTGCGTTGGTTTTCCCCGAAGAGGAAGGGATGATGCAGCAAAGTAGCGTAAGTATTTCCCTCAGTTTTTGAGAACCAAGGTATCAATCCAGTAGGAGGCTACGCGTGAGTCCCTCATACCTGCACAAAACAAATAAATCCTCACAACCAACGCAAATAGGGGTTGTCAATCCCTATAAGGCCACTTACGAGAGTGAGATCTGATAGATATGATAAGATAATATTTTTGGTATTTTTATGATAAAGATGCAAAGTAAAATAAAGGCAAAGGAAATAGCAAAGGAAATAACTAAGTAGTAGGAGATCAATATGATAAAGATAGACCCGGGGGCCATAGGTTTCACTAGTGGCTTCTCTCGAGAGCATAAGTATTCTATGGTGGGTGAACAAAGTACTATTGAGCAATTGACAGAATTGAGCATAGTTATGAGAATATCTAGGTATGATCATGTATATAGGCATCACGTCCGACACAAGTAGACCGACTCCTGCCTGCATCTACTACTATTACTCCACTCATCGACCGCTATCCAGCATGCATCTAGCGTATTGTAACGCCCTCGATGCGGCTATAGCTCCCACGTGTCGAGGCACGACTTAGAGGCATAACCGCATTGAAAGCAATGTCGCAAGTCAGGCAATCATTACAACATCCCATGTAATATATAATAAAAGGGGGAGATAACATAGTTGGCTTACACTCGCCACGTCACATCAGAGTACATAAATAACATCCATCAAACAAACACTCATGGCCCGACTACGGCGCCAAAATAGAAAAGAACCCAACATGCGACAAGGTCCTGAATCGATCCCCAACTAGGCACCACTACTGATCATCGGGAAAGGAAACATAATAACGCTGAGAGTCCTCGTCGAACTCCCACTTGAGCTCGTACTCGTCACCTGGAGCGGAATCACCTAGACCTGCATCTGGAGTTGTAGTATCTGTGAGCCACAGGGACTCAGCAATCTCGCACCCACGCGATCAAAACTATTTGAGCTCATAGGAATGGATAAGGCAAATATATGTGGAGCTGCAGCAAGCGACTAGCATATGTGGTGGCTAACTTATACGCAAAAGAGAGCGAGAAGAGAAGGCAAAGCACGGTCGATACAAATATGATCATGAAGTGATCCTATAGCAACCTACGTCAAGCATAACTCCAACACCGTGTTCACTTCCCGGACTCCGCCGAGAAGAGACCATCACGGTTACACACGCGGTTGATGTATTTTAAATAAGGTCAACTTCGGGTTTTCTACAACCGGACGTTAACAAATTCCCATCTGCCCATAACCGCGGGCACGGCTTTCGAAAGTTCAATCCCTGCAGGGGAGTCCCAACTTAGCCCATGACAAGCTCTCACGGTCAACGAAGGAATAGACCTCCACCCGAGACATTCCGATCAGACTCGGTATCCCGGTACAACAAGACATTTCGACAGGGTAAAACTAAACCAGCAACACCGCCCGAATGTGCCGACAAATCCCGATAGGAGCTGCACATATCTCTTTCTCAGGGCACACTCAGATTGTCCTAGGTATGGGTAGGCCAGCCCAGAGTTGCCCCTGGTAGCCACCGGTAGCTGACAGGTGGACCAACACTCAGAGGAGCACTGGCCCGGGGGGTAAAATAATGATGACCCTTGAGTCTGCAGAACCCAAGGGAAAGAAAAGGCTAGGTGGCAAATGGTAAAACCAATGTTGGGCATTGCTGGAAGAGCTTTACTTAAGACGAACTGTCAAGGGGTTCCCATAATAGCCCAACCGTGTAAGGAACGCAAAATCCGGGAACATAACACCGATATGACGGAAACTAGGGCGGCAAGAGTGGAACAAAACACCAGGCATAAGGCCGAGCCTTCCACCCTTTACCAAGTATATAGATGCATTAATTAAGTAAGATATATGGTGATATCCCAACAAGTAAATAAAAGTTCCAACAAGGAACGGCTCCAATCTTCCACCTGCAACTAACAACGCTATAAGAAGGGCTGAGCAAAGCGGTAACATAGCCAATCAACGGTTTGCTAGGAGAATGGTGGGTTAGGGGATCAACATGGCAATTGGGAGGCTGACAAGCAAAAGGTAGGCATCGTAGCAGTGGCAAAGCAAAAGAGCGAGCAAACTAGCATAGCAAAGATAGTAGTGATTTCGAGGGTATGATCATCTTGCCTGCACAGTTGTCAGAGTTGACTGGATCCTCGCAAGCAAACTCAACGGGCTCCTCGGTAGCGAACTCATCTCCCGGCTCTACCCAACAAGACAAACAAGCAACAAGGATACAATCAACCACGGCAAGACCAAGCAATATGATGAAATGACGATATGCTATGCGGGATGCGATGCGGGATGCAAAATGCAAGATATGATAGAAAATGCATGAACCTGGCATCAACTTGGAAAACCAAGGGTGTCACTGGATAGAGGAGATGAAATCGCTTGAAAACGATATAAAGATCATTGGAATCGGAGCTACGGTTTGGAAATGGCGAGCGTTTTAAGATATGACACCGGTATGCGATTTACAGCAAGTAGGCATCTAAATGCAACAAAATGAACATGCTACAGCCACCAAACATGAAAACAAAATACATGGCAGTGATTTACACAAGATGGTTGACAAAACACTAGCACTGAGCCATAGGCAAATTCATCCATTAAGAGGTTCAAACAAGCATGGCTAAAACGCAAATGCAAAACAGATTTCAGACTTAGTGAAATTAACACTAGTCTGAAATTTCAGATCACGATGCTCTCTTCGGAGCAGCAAAACAACATGATAGAAAACCTGAACATGACAAGTAAGAACATGGCATGGAGCTACTCAACAAGCTTAAAAAAAACACCCAAAGTGACCTGGGGCCAAAAGGGTTCACAAAATACTCTACCGAGCTCACGAACATAGCTCGAACACAATCAGTTTTCAGACTTAATATAACTCATGAAGGCATGTAAACGAGCTCGATGCACTCACTACGGTGCAAGTCATGGCAAGGAAAGCATATAACCAGCAAGAAGGCACAAAGTGCTAGCTACACATGGCAAGAACAAAGGCATAGCATGCATGGAACACTAACGGTAGCATCGGCAAAATCGCAAACAAGTTGACGATCTGCCCGGATTAACAACGAAGCAAAAGTTGAGCTCGATTGAGTCAACCTAGAGCACTCCACATATGTAAACAAAGACACGGATGGATAGAGCATAACATAAATATCAAAACTCCCTTACTGATCATTCTCAAAAGAGGGACGGATCACTAGGAAACAAGCTGGACATATAGCATCACGAACTAAAATATCCCAGACTTAGTGAAAATCACCAAGTCTCTGAAATCAGCAATCTCAGGTACCTCTCTTCGCAAGCTTGCACAAGACAACACACACATCCTAAAAATGCATGGGTGGCACCTCTGGAAAGAAGACAAAATGCTTAACAATTCATCCCAAAGGGGCACAGGCATATCATGCACGAATTAAACATGGCAAAAATGACAAAAGTGCATCATGAACTAACGGATCTGCAATTTAACTCACGAAGCCTCCTTCTAACAGCATTTTGGGTATGAAGATGACCTCAAATGCAAATGATGCAATGGAATGAAATGATGTACATGTCGATACGAAGATTTTGATATATCATATGCCCAAAACGGAGCTACGGTTACGGAGATACGAGCAGTCAAAGTAGGCACAAAAATCTAGGGTTAGAGGTAAAAAGTCAACCCGAGATCCAGATCTAGGGTTCGGGCACGCGGCCCGAGACGGCGGCGGATCTCGCCGGGATTCCTGTAGACGACGGCG